>NW_017806072.1:3649375-3661875 GCF_001891065.2 Hippocampus comes
AGTACAAGTATTCTACCTCATGAAACTGTATATTGTTGTATATACTGTAAATAGACATCCACTTTATATAATAAAATACACTCATAACCCATATATAGTAAACAGTGTGGGACTTCACTATCACCGTATGAGGTAAGAATCCACAGCTTTTTATCACATTTACACAGCACTTTATGAATACAAGTAATGAACAAATCTTAAATATGGCAGGGAATGGGTTTCCTTTTTTAGTTTTGATTTTGAGGAGCAAATTCGAAGTTACATATTGGTGCTCACCAGGAATGCATAAGAAAAATTGCACAAATTTTCACTTGAAAGAATAGTGAACAATCTTGGGATTTTTTTCTGTTCAAGTTTCAAATAGTGTGTAAATTGAATACACTTCATCTTCAGCATGTTTAGTGCCACTTTTGTAAGTGCCCCCGCCCCCGTCCAGGCCACGCCCCCTTCCGCTTTTTTCATCACTGGCCACTCTCATCCCTGCTGAGATAAATGTTTACTGTACTTTACTACTTTCTTTGGTGATCACAATTCATTTGACTGAAATATTGCTAGGCAATGGAGAGGAAATTAAGAGACAGACCCGGCACAAAGAGTTAACTCTTCATTGTCAAGTCCTCTGGCGTTGCAAAGGACTAAAAAAATGTATGAAATTAGAATTGGTACTTTCATCAATTAATTTCCGTGGTATAAGCTGGTAAATGCCCTTCGAAGCGTATACAGGTAATTATCAGGATGGACTCTGGACAACTGTCCTCTGCACGTCGGTTCACACCTCCATGTGTTCCATTGATTGCTGACAAACAATTATTTGGCGACATGACATATAACGAATCCAAGTGAAATACATCTATTTATTACAATTTCACAAATTATTATCATTATTTCTTTTTTCACTAAGTAGTCTGGAAATTAGGGTCTGGAAAAACGCAGACTTTTGAAATCTCAAATGTGTAGGAACCCTGATTACAGGGGCAACCAAGAAGGCTACCCAAAGTGTATTACATATTTATAGTAACAGCAATATTTTTTTGCACAATAGAGTTTTGATTTTGGCTTTTGAGATCTGCACAATAAATGTTCTCAAAATTCTTTTGTTTTATTGTATTAGTATTTTTTTAATCAACTCTGTTTGGCTGCACGACCATACAACAGTATCTCTCGTAATGTGTCGGGCCATCACGACATCATTGTATATTTTTATATATTTAGCAATTAAGACAATAAATCAAAACTGAAAAAAAAGAGCTGTCAATATTTTGTCACTTGAAACTATTTAAGTAGGTGGTGCGGTCAATATCTCTGCAGCCACTTCACTGTTACTGCATCAGGGCATGTATCAGCTGCTCATGATTATACTCAAATGACAGATTTAAAACGCCAACAAAAAACCCCAAAAAACAAAGAATACACATTGAGGTGACACTTGTAGTTTTTGCTCACTTCAGTGGATGCGAGCGTGCCGTGCAGGGCAGGCTCGACACACTGGGGAGTGTGCTGCTGATTTATTATCGTCTGTGAGCTGTGTAAATGAGGCCAAGTGAGATGGAAGAGATTAGCTTACATAAAGAGCGATGGAGAGAGAAGTTCTCGGAAGTGAGCAATGGCTCTTGACCTTCTACTTTTTAACTCAGTGATTCACTATCCTCTGCTAAGCTGCCCTTTCATTCTTTCGGGCCTTCTCCTTGTAGATGTGCCTCATTCCATGGACACCACTAGTTCTGATGAGCTTCTTTGACAAGGCCTTGTCTTGGGGCAGACAGTCTTTTCTCGCATGAAGTCATGGGCAAAACACTACTGTGCTTAATTTATCGAAGCCCAACTCGTTTATTAACAAGTGCTGCATTGCCCTCTCTATTGTTCTGAATAGATAACCATTAACAAATGTTCAGCAGTGAACTAGTCAAAACAACTGTCAAAGGATGTTGCACTTCCAGTTTGGTGCCTTGTGACAGATGCTTTCAAATGTTCAACAAATGTAAGAAATAGCTTTTACCTCATCTTGATCTTGTTTTGTCGTCGCCACAACTGTATTATTCTTCTATCAGTTGACGTGTATCTTTTGGGCTTCCCCCAATTGTGGTCAAAGCATGTTTTCACCAAATTGTTGCCTGAGTTTTGTTCGCAGGCTTCCTCTTAATATGGGTGTCAAGAAGTAGGAGGGCATACAGAAATTAAATGTAATCTTGGGGGGCTAACAACTGTGTTTTCGATTTAGTGTTTGCCCCCCCCCAGAGGGCAAACGATGTCGGCAAGGAGCAGCAGGTCAGAGGTGTGTCTGCTGTTCTGAGTTCATGTGTGTCTCTGAGATCGACTTGCGATGGGAGGCAAATATGCAGCGCGCTTAATCACTCTCAATCTCGCATGCAAGGTTAGCTTCCTACATACACCCTGTGCTATACACATTGTTAGACGACGGCGGTCTGAAAGTTGACAGTTCAGTCGAATTGAGACATGCCTTCTTTCCATTCCATGCTCAGCTCGATATTGTTCCACTTTCATGTTGTCTGTCTACAAGCAATCAATGCTTCTTTGTTTTGAGTGTATTGTTCATGTACACCTGCATCCTCTTGTTTGCATATGACCTCATGTTTGACTTTGTGTGCAGCGCCTTTCTCATCGCCCCACACTGTAACAAACGCTCTTTTCCCTCCTCATTGTTCGCAGGAAGTCTTCGTCACTCACTGAAGGCAAACAGGAAGTGCTGCCTTCCTTCTCCGACCGTCTGTCACTGAGCCGGCCGGCTTTATCAGAATGCGCAGTGTGAGCTTTTGGCTCAGACCGCAAACGTTATGGTCCGTTGCATATTGTACTCGTGTATCTCAGTAGGCGCCGTGTTGTCACTGAAGCCTGACTTGTGCAGCTCTACTGGCTGCGATTCTGTAGGTTTTGTCCACTATGCAAATCTCGAAATATCAATGCATTGGTTAGGTTGCCAGCCTGGGTTATGTTATGTGTCTTTTACAGAGATATCTCCACTTCAAATGAGACTTTAACACACGTGTATCCCTGTGGTGTTTCTTAATACTGCTCAAAGCAACTGAAGTGCATTTATTTTACTGTTCACAAATCTTAATGAAGCTTCTCTAATGGAATTGCCTGTGTGCATTGCATCATTATTTGCTGAAAGTGGGGTCAATTTTGCATAGAGCTCACTGGTTCTTCACAGCTTCGCACTTCACTGAGGCATGAACGTGTACTCGCACACAATTGCTGCAGAACCAGTAGAGTGAACAATTCAGCTATGGGTACGCTTGCACATGCAACGCATGCATGCGTGTCAGAAAGTGTTTTACTTTGCAGTCGAGGAGTTATGATGGTAAAAATGTTAAGTCCTGTCAGTTAGTGTTAATTTTTACAATATCTAAGAATGCAATGTATGTACAGTCACAGTTATGTGCTTGAGCAATGCCAATCATAATGAATCATTTCCTTGTAGAAGAGGAACTAGGTGTTACTGTACTGCAGCTAAGTTGTCGAGAGCGATAGAAAAAGGTACTATTGATTAATAATAAGATATCCTTTATTTGTCCCACAATGGGGAAATTTACAGTCCACAGCAGCAAGATAATGGGTAGAAAGAAGAAAAGAAAACAAACACCGTTCAATTAAGTGCAATATAAATACAGATATGGATAAGGTCGCAGTGCTATTTACAATTGTCTTCCACATCATTTTATTTTTTTATTCAGCAGCCTGACAGCAGTCGGTAGGAACGAGCGGCGGTATCTCTCCTTCTTGCAGCGCGGGTGTAACAGTCTCTGGCTGAAGGAGCTACTAATACTAATATTGTAGTAATCACAAAAGCCGTATATACTGTATTCAGTTTAACATTCCCCTCAAATTTCCCAAGAGCAAAAGTAATGAGCTTTTTCCTTGACAATATCTTCAAAAATGTGCAACAATTGAAGTAGGCCTCTCTGAACATCAGTTGAACATTGGCAGAGAAGCTCCTTTGTCATTGAAGTGCACTTGAGCTGAACTCCAATGTGTTTTAGGTTGAGAGCATTGATAGCTCCCGCACTTTTATCTTAATCATGTCTTAATGCTCAAAATTTATTTGACATACAGTAGCACAGGCCAAGCTTGTTGTCAACAGAAACATAATGCAGTGCACCCTTATACCACAAGAGGGCCCTATATCTCAAGTTCTCTTAAAGTAGGATACTGTATACTGATGCCGAACCAGCAGCAGTTACAGGAAACATTCATGCTTTTTCACAGTATGGTTCATTTGAGTGCATTTGTTGTTGGAAACTGTGAACCACTATGTGTGTGTTCTGCCTCTGCACTCTGTTAACATGCAAAGGGATGTAATCTCTGAGGTAGAACACTATATATCCATTCATTCATTAATTTTCCGATCCACTTATTGTCACAAGGGTCACAGGGGGTGCTGGAGCCTATCCCAGCTCTCTTCGGGCAGTACGCGGGGGACACCCTGAAGCGGTTGCCAGCCAGTCGCAGGGCACACATAGACAAACAACCATCTGCGCTCACACTCACAACTGGGGACAATTTAGAGTGTTCAATCAGCCTGCCATGCATGTCTTTGGAATGTGGGGGGAAACCGGAGTACCCGGAGAAAACCCAGCCAGGCCTGGGGAGAACATGCAAACTCCACACTCCACCCAGTGCCCGTTATAGTGCCTCCTTTTGTACACTAAATTGTGTACATGTCAGTGTCTCTCTCTCTCTCTCTCTCTCTCTCTCTCTCTCTCTCTCTCTCTCCTCCTCCTGCCCCCTTGTGTACAATAAATTGTATATATGAAAGTCTCTCTCTCTCTCTCTCTCTCTCTCTCTCTCTCTCTCTCTCTCTCTCTCTCTCTCATAGAGCAAGATGTGTTGAATGAAGCAGTTCAACATGTGTGTTTGTGAAAAGTATTCCTGGAAACCCTGTGTGGAACCAAGCGCAGCAGTCTGTCTTGATTTTTTTGTTTTGTTTTGTGGGGTAAGCGGAGAAAATGTGTTCTTTCACACCAATAAAACAATGTCAAGAAAGTAATGCTTGGTTAAAAAAAATGTTTCCTTAAAACTTTAATCCCATTAGTATGCAATGACACAACACTTAACTGCACATCACTCTTGCACAACATGTCCTGGAAAGAGGCATTGAGCTTGGCGGGACAAGAGGAGTGTAAAAGGGGCTTAAGTTGTGGGGAGCTGCACTGATAGGATGGTTTTCAAAATAAGGAAGACAGCTCAACTCATCTTGGTGGAAAATTAAAGCCGAATAGGAGAAAGGAGGATGTATAGAACGGCATCAATTAAAAACAAGCCTTTGCGGTCGGCAGTTTCCATCCTCTTTATGCAGAAACCAAGTCACATACAAGTGTGTCCCGTACACTCCAGAGTCTACTCATCGTCAATTACCCATCATCCTGTGGTGTGACTGACGGAGAAGCAGCGGTGCGACACATCAGCAGTTCTGGTGCCAGACTGCTCTTATAGTTATTAACCAACTTGGATACATCGAAAGCAGAGTGCTTTTCAGAAGTAGAGGAATTGCCAATGCACCCGCAGACACAGACACACACTGCACCGCAATTACATGAGGTCATGCTGGCTGCTTTTAAAGCTACCATTGGTCTGGATTCTTCATTTTTCTCTTCCCTCCTTTAGTTGTAGCAGACACACAAGCTCCTCAGCCCAAATTTGTGCACAGCCCTGTCGAAGTATCTTAAATTTGACCTTCTGAACCCCCGTCATTGCCGTGCACTCAGCTCCGTCAAAGCCTTGTGTGCTGACCTAACCACTGTCAAGTTACATGAAATTGTATTCATTTATTTCCATGTCATTGTGTGTCTTGGCTGCCCACCATCTAGGCATGTGTAACTGTTATAATTATCCAATCAGATTTCGGGCTCAATTCATTGCCATGTCAATCTAATCTGACCGTTTTAACTTGCATTTTTGTATGTAGTGCCAAACTGTAGTTACTAACATTGTTTTTCTGAAGTGTTCCTGAGCCCATATGGTGATATCCTTGACACATTGACATTGGTTTTTGATGCAGTGCCGCCTGAGAAATTGAAGGTCACGGGCATTCAGTGTTGGTTTTCGGCATTGCCGATTAAAATCATTGATTTCTTCAGATTTTCTGAACCTTTGGATATTAATATTGACTGTAGATGATGAAATCCATGAATTCCTTGCAATTGTACATTTGGGAACACTGGCCTTAGACAGATGTTTGATGAGCTTTTCCTCAATGTTGTTTCCCAGCTTTTTTGAAACTCATTGAAGCCATGAAATTCTAAGTCAATTATTTGCTAAAAGCAAGAATATTTATCAGTTTGAACATTAAATAGCTTGTGTTTGTACTGCATTCAAATGAATAGTTGAACATGATTTGTAAATCATTGTACTGAATTCTGTTTTCATTTATGTTTAACATAACGTTCCAACTACATTGGAATTGGGTTTGTCCAACAGCTCAACAAGTCTTTGCTAAGGCCAAACAAAAAAGATAGTGTGTTTCCGGTAACATGAAATTTCAGCATAGGGTCGGTAAGTCGGACAAAGTTTTTTTTTTTTTTGTTCCCCCCATCAAAAATTTAAACAAAATAACCATAAAACATAAAACAAGAAGACATTGAACCCGCCACTCCGCGGCCGGCGCCACCGCCACCTATTTAATTTTCTCCCCGCTCCAGACTCGGGGCGCCGGTGCGCGCCTCCGCCTCCGCCTCCGCCGCCGTCGTCCTCCGCCCTCGGTTTTTACTCGGCCCGTGGTGTTCATCAAATAGTTCGCTGAATTTTTTCGATACATCAATGGATGCTATTTTCTTAACATTACGGTGCGAGATCGCGACTGTAACACAGAAAACGCGGTTTAAACTGTCGTTGGAGATCGCGGCCGCTGCCATGTTTCAATGTTGTTGACAGACGACAGGGCAAACGACGCACACGCTGAACATCAATATCGCGAGAGTTTGCACCGATGTAAACCCTCTACACAAAAATGTAGAGGGTTGTTTGAAAAAAATGCCAACCGTAAAGTTTTTTTTCGACGTAGAAATTCTCAGTCGGTCGAGTTACCGGAAACACACTACTTTTTTTTCTACGCCTAATTGAGATTGGCAACATTATATCTCATGAATTTTCTTTTCTCAATATTAGTTCTTGACAATCTAAAATATTTATGTATATAAATCACTCACGCACGCACACGCAGTTAGAGTATATTAGCACATGCGTGTTTGTCAAGAGAATACAGTACAGTGCTTTAATGGCATTAGTCGTTCTTGAGTCCTATTCTTGGCCTCCAATCTGACTCACTCTTCAAGCTTGGACAACAGCTGTTTGGGACAACTTGCTGTATGTACGTAAATATATACACAGTAGTAACATGGGAGCATATTCGAGTGAATGGGGAAGCCGTCTCATTGAAAGTGATTTCCCCCCCTCCACCACAAAGCTATCGTGATGACGTCACTGTGTCTGGGTAGTTTGCACATTGTTGTGGAGTTGATGTTTGTCACGGCGGGCTGAGATGATGATCGTGTGAGCCATTTCGCCTGTTGAGCCAGGCTGCGAACAAAGACGTCTCTTCCCCCGAGCTCACTGTCGCTTTTAACACCGGTCCATTTGTCTTGATCCCAATTCTACTGCAACAGACCGCGCGCATGTCATCGATACGGACTCTTTGTGTTTGGAATCCAGACTGTGAGCTTGCCCCGCGGAAACTGCACTGAAGGGAGGGGGGAGGGGGCGAAGGTGCAGCGTGGAGAGAAAATAGTCGCAAAGGTGTCGAGCAGCGAGCAACTCGGTTTTGTTCCGCGTGTGTGCGCGCCCTGCAGCCGTCCACAATAGCAGAGGCTCGAATTTTGCTGTTTCGGGGCGCCGCCTAAACGCTCCGACATCGCACCATTCTGGAGTTCTTTATTCGCTTCCTGTCGTCCAGAATGAGGTTTAAAAGGAACGGCTCTTACACTTTAAATAGGTAAGTTAGTAACATGCTGCCGTGCGCAAAGCAACTTAATGTGAGACTCGTGTCTGGGGAGAAAGATGTGGGTGGGAGGGAACTGGTTGTCGTGCTATAAATCACTTTTCTATGGAGCTGCTCCGCATTTTGACTATGTGGGACGTATGGACAAAATGCCAGATAATGTCTTATTTATGGGAACGGTTACTGAATTTAATAAAAGATGCATGGCCATTTAATGTATTTTCACACAGTTTACCACAGCTCATGCCCCATTACAGTGTTTCTAATTGAAGAAACCTGTTGTTTATGTTTCAGAGCTGGTGAGCTCTCTTTTGTTCATCTCCTTTCTCATATCGGCTTCCATCTTCATCTTTTTCCTCCCCCTCTTTTTCCTACAAGGAAATGCTCCTTCTTGTGGACCCATCACCTAGCAACTTTGTATGTGTGTAGTGTGTCAGGTCACTTCCCCACCTCCATCTCATCCCACTTTTCTCTTCCATGACAATTATTGCATCCACGTATAATTCTGTTCTTTTTTTTTCTGCACAGGTCACCCATTGAGTGCTGTATGGTTTAGTCTTGTTTCTTTGTCTTTTGCTCCCAAGTTAGAACCTCTTTGAAAAGGAAACCAAATTTCTTTGTCTTCTTGCTTCTGAAGAATAGTCAGTGCAGATGCCATGCTTGTATTGTTTGACTAAATATATGAATGAGCCCATACATCAGGGGAAGTACAGGCACACAAAGCCACAATAACATATTTTTTGAAAGTGACAGTTCGTTTAATGGTCATTTTCACTCCCAGCGCTCAGGCACTCCTTTTCCTCTTTTGCCTTGTTATTGGGCACATTGCTTTCCGCTGGGCATTACACATAAAAAACCCCACATCCTGCCTTCTTTGATCCACAAACTTCTCCAATGAATTCCTAGCACACGTATCAGCACATATGCACACGCCTAATCACACAAACAAAATTGAGATCTATGCCTTTACAGTTTAGCCTTGGTTATTTCATCTTAATTGAATCTATATACCCTTGCATCTGGAATTTTGCCAAGATTAATTAACCTCTGTTTCGACTCTATTTTGCATGCTCTATCACATATAAGCCTACATATCTTTGTCTGCAGGTGAGAGTGATGATGTAATCACGCCGCAAAAGAGGAGGTCTCTTTAAACGCAGCTTCTGGCGACAGGTCTCTGAGGAGGAGGTGGAGCGATGATGTCATTGGATGTAAAAGTGCTTTGCTGGGCTGCTGCGGTTTTTCCTTGATTGTACAACCAAAACTAGCAAGAGATCATGAAGAGTGTTGTGTCAAGCATCCAGAGCACAACTCTTTGCTTGTGTTTAAAAGGGGGCCTTTACTGATGCTGAAGGTGCAAGATGCAATTTTTTTTTGTACCCATGAGAAGGATGGATTCACTCAGTCTGACATTGAGCGTCAGCAATCAGCACCACCTTCGTCACTCTCTGTTAATCCCGTGTCGGCGTAAGCATCACCCTGTTGATTGGTGTCTCACACACACACACACACACACACACACACACACACACACACACACACACACACACACACACACACACACACACACACTTCTAATGCCACTGTTGAATTTAGTGTGTTTTAGCATGAGTCATTGTGCATTTTTTTCCCTGCACCCAAATACATCGGAGTGATGTGCAGGGCATGGTACCTTTCATAATTTTTTCCTCCGGAGTACTCTGCATGGATTGGCTCGCTTCCAGGGGGCTCGTCACAGCGCAAGCCCCTCCCATTTGGTTCCGCTGCATCATTTGTGAAGAAGAAAAGTCACCTTGATTGTTTATAAGATTTTTTTTTCACCAGGTTGCACTGTCAACACGGTCTGTGTTTGTTATTTCCCACAAGAAGAGGGTAGCCACGAACCAGTCTTCAAAGTATTTTAGTGAATGACGTATATGCTTAGCCAATGTATGGAGGTCGTTTTGGGTACACATTAAATACATGTATATATGTAAACAAATTCCTAAAATTGCTGCCTCCTGAGGTTAGTTTACTCCCTTCTCTCTCTCTCTCTCTCTCTCTCTCTCTCTCTCTCTCTCTCTCTCTCTCACACACACATCCTTTTTCTTTCCCTCTATTCATCGTTCTCCTGCAGTCCACCCTGTGCTGCCCAGCCGTCTGCACTTTGTTTATGGGACTCTATTTGCCAAGCTACGCTTCCCGTTTTTTAGGTGGGGGCCAACGAGGAAGAGAGGGAGTATGAGAGAGTTGTTCGCTAAGGAGAGAGAGAGAGAGTGCAAGAGTGTGAAAGAGGCACGCAGTTGCAGACGGTGGACGTCAGAGAGAATGAGTAACCTGCTCTGTGAAAATTGTCAGATTTTTGTGAATGGAGTTTGCCGAAGTGCATCTCTTGCTGCTCCGTTTTGCGGACAAGCGAATTGGTCCTGCATTCATCTGTCCTGTGCACAAGTCAAAGGTTGTTTGTTCAACCATATGATTACACAAGGTGCTCGGCCGGACATTTTCACCCAGCTGCACCTGTAGCCGCCAGTGCAGACGGGGAGGTGGGAACGACAAAGGGTCCAGCACAGTTCTGCTTCACCGCCGTCTGGATGGGTGTTTTGGTGTGCTGCGACTGCTTCTTCTATAGGTAATTAACCAAGTGACTCCTTGTCCTACTGCCTCTTTACTTAAGTTGCAGGTAGTAGAGTTGGTTTGACTTTTCGCCATTCTTTAAATGATCTGATTTTCATCAGATCTGATTACCTCTCCCTCGTATGCTCCACTGTTATTGTGCTGCGGTTTGGAGGTGACATTTGAGGTCAGTGCTGCTGTAGCAGGCAGAGATTCTGCTGGTGTCAGAGCCAGGCTATCGTGACATGGGTGGGGGAAGTGTGTGAGGCCAGCAGTGCACAGTTTACGTGCTACAGCTAACCACGGGATATTAAACATGACTGACTATTTGGCTAATGACGTACTAGCCTTGCCAGGTTTTCGAAACTTTGCCTCCCTGTGTGCCTCTTGGCTTCGAATCAGTCTTAATTTGGACACTGTGTTCCCTCACAAGAGGGCAAGGATGCGTTTCCTGTTTCCCTGTTTGTTTGTGCAGCATTGTCAGACTTTGGTCTCTCTCTCTTTCTTTCTTTTTTTTCTTCCCAGCAATTTCACTGTACTTGGAAATCTCTTTTGAAAAAGTTACTTGCTAATGCCATGTTTGGGAGACAGTCCCATTTGTTGACAGACCTACATGCTGGTGCTCTTCACAGGGGACCACTGGACTAACTTGTTAAGGTAGATGATTTAGGTTCGGCTTGTTGGCAGTTGCACATCTGGTTCCTCTCTCTTGTGGTCGTGGGTTGAGCCAGTCACAGGCCAGAATTGCTATAGAAATTCTAAATATAACATGCTAGTTTTCTGAGGAGCTTTTTGACGATGGCGAAATTGTAGCACACATCACACTGCAGCTGGATTAGATTAGGAGTCAGTGATTTGCAACTCTGTTTCACTTCACCTTGAGCAACTCTTAAAAGAACTGTGTGTGTGTGTGTGTGTGTGTGTGTCCATGTGTGTGTCCATGTGTGTGGGTGTGTGGGTGTGTGTGTATGCACACATTCACGTTTGACCATGTGCAATACAGTATACTGTAGCCCTTAGTGAAAGAAACACACAGAACTCTAGTAAAAGGAGGGTTTGTTCCCGAGGTGTGTTTCCCCACCTTCGTGATGTAGTTGAGGGAGGAACCTGGTCTGTGTGCTGATGTCTCAAACCCTCATTAAGCTAAAATGGACGATCAGGTCTATTTTTAGCACATTTTCTCCCTATTCCACCAGCATTAGCCAATTTAATAGTGTCACCATGACCCTATGTTGACATGATTTGATTTGCTTTGCTAAAACGGGTCCTCATTGACCTCAGCGTAGGCCAGATCTCAGTCTACTCATCTCAAGTCTTTAAAGTTTCAACAGTGGCATTGTGTGGACAAAAACTGCCTGCCAGCACTCCCTCTGTCATAGTGTGCCTTCGCGTAAAGTTAAATAAAAGAAAATTTTAAAAATGCATTTACCTTCATTTTCAGCCTTGGGTAGTCTGTTTAGGACGAAGACAGGCTTACTGCTTAAACAATGCATTCAACAGCTGGCTGGACATTGACTCAAGTTCATTTAAGCTACATATTCATCAAGTGAGATTCGGTTCTGCTAGCCAAGAAAGTTTAGAACTGTTCACCTTGTTCTGGCTTGCATTTCTGCTGCAGAATGTGTAGGCTGCAAGAGCTGTGTCAGCTCCTTAAATGGTGTGACATCATAGTTGTAACAGTGCAACAAACTCTTTTATTTTTTTTATTTTTTATTTTTGTCTACTTAACTTTTAAGATTTGCGTTTTACAGGCATTGGCATAAAAATCAATTTGTCGCTTGATTGTTTCCAAAAGATTTTGTGGATTGAGTGTTTCCTTTTGTTGACCGAGCCTGTTACCTTCATCTGCGTCGTAAAACGGGTGCTCAATACTCGTTAGCCCGTGGACTGATCCCAAGTCGATTGCGAAAAAAATAAATTTGTGTGTCTCTGTGCGTGTTTTAATATGTATATA
>NW_017806072.1:3666875-3673552 GCF_001891065.2 Hippocampus comes
GGGGCTACACTACAAACACATTGCAGAGATAAAAGTGGTAGAAATGAGGAATTTGGACAAAAGTTTTCAGGTTGTGCGTTATGTACTTTGCTTGCTGCAGTGCAGGCTTTGCTCTGGGTTGAGCATGACCAAGTTGTTGTGATAAGAACGGCAGCAGATTTGTGATGGGATGTGTGGAGGGAGGTGCACTCTGTGACCTTCAGCTGCTGTGGCCATTCCAGTGATGCCCCTTCCTAGAACATTGTTCAATATGTAGGTCGCAGCTTTAGAGAGTCTCAGTGTTCTTGGATGTTTATGGCACGACACTTCCAAATGAATCTGAAATATTGGAATAAACTAAATGATAATCACACACACTGACAAGTGTTTCTGATGTGGCTAAATAAGGGCACTAAAATATTTGAAACCCTGTTAATTATCTGATATTGTCTTTGTCCAGGAAGATTTTTCAAACAGCACTTCTGTTGAGTCATTTCATTTGTGACAATTTGCGGAATGGAAATTTTGTCACAACATTTTACAATGTTTAAATCCGACTGTCCGGTCATGTGCACAAATACTACCTGCATTATGCTCTCAAGTATACTCATGCATTTACCTTTGTTTGACATCTTAAATCAACCTTGCAAAGCAACCTTGCAATGTCTGAAAAGGTTTACCAGAAAAAGGTATCAATGAGTTTCTTCCACTCTTAATTCCCCAAAACACATGAAATGGATCGATATATTTTTAAGTTTTTTTTTCCCCCAGTTCAGCCATACCAGAAACACCAGCATATGCAACAATTTCTGTGGGTCTGTGACAACTAACTGTTGAAGCATATCCGTTCAATAACACTGGTAGTTTCTTGTACAGTACTAGTTTTAAGGTACTGCAGTTGTGAAATTGTGTATGCGTTTGGGGAATGAACACTTGGCTATCAGAATTCTGAATATTTGTATTGCTCAGAAGCTTTTGCCAAGATAGCTTTCTTAGTTCCATCTGGCCTGTTTTTGTAAGCATGGGTGTCACTCTGGGTGAAATAATTTCAAGTTCAGTATTTACCTGAATGAGGAATTTAGACAATTCCCCTGGAAATGGGGCTCCCCCAAACCTCTCCCTTCATCTTTTATTTCCCTTATGTTGTTCCTATGTGAATCTGAGGGCCTGGGAGACTGCAGCCTTTAGTTATGTAATATCCCTAGAAACACAACAAGCACACTAATGTGATGTGACTTGTGCACCTAAGGATCTTGTCAAATCATGGTCATGTCTGCTGACCCGATAGCGACTTTGTTCCAGCTTCTGGCTCTCACGCCATTGTGTGTCATGCAGACTATTTTTAAACGTTACTTTCTCATGTAACCGTCCATGCATGTGTGAGCCTAATCTGGTTGACTTGTGTCACATGCTCACTTACTCCTCAAGTGAAATTTGTCTCTTAAATGGGAAGTAAACCCAAAAATGTTCTTAACAGAAATGTGATCCATTTGCCTCCGCTAGTCTAAACACAGCATCCTGGTTAATATTGCGTTTTTGGGATACCACTAATGGCTCAGCTTTTGGATTTAACTGCTTAACTCATAATCCACAAATGCAATATTAATCAGAATGCTGTGTTTAGACTCATAGAACGCATTAGTGGAAATCATTTTGGGGGTTAACTTCGCCTTTAAACAGTCACTCTCAAGGCAGGTGTCCATTGTTAAAGGAAAATTCTGCACATTGTAGTCACATCCTCTGTCATCACGTTTGTGTATTGTTGCAAGTTGCATCTGGGAATAAATGTAGTACAAACATTCTCTTCTGGCCTTCGTCCGTGACTAAATGGCCTCACTTGGGAGTTAATGAGCTGCACCATGGGACACTTGCACGGCCATACTGCAGGGAACACAATTCGACACTAACCTGCCCGATTCACCGTCACTTATTTTGAAGCAATGGCTGTTTAGTGACCTGCATGTATGCAACTTCAATCCAGACTGGCATTTCTTTATTTCTTTGTCAATTTTGGTCCTTCTCAGGAACCATGAAAAGAGAGCTCTGTTTCTCCCCAAGCCCCTACCATCATGCTCCACCTCACACTCTCGCACACACATCGCGCACACTTCCTGTGCAAACATGGGCGCTACCCCAAATGTTTTCTCCACCACCTCCTCTTTGCTTCCTGACTCCATCCTGTATTTCATGACGATCTATCACGCCCCCTGACCCCCCCATCCACACACACACCCCAACTGTTCTGCGCCAATGCAAACTGTAGCATATTTGACTGCAGCCCCACCACCATTTTTAGTTTCCACCATCCACTGATCCCATGAACTCTCCTTCAAACTGCGACATGCTCCTGCTCCCCTCCTCTTTTTATAATTCTGACAAACTCCTTGCGCAGCATCAGATACTTCACATGAATAGTTGGTCTAATCAAAAGTATTTATTTCATAGCAAAAGCTTGTTAGAGTGAGAACAAAAACAAACTTTTTTTAGTCCATAATTCAGACTTGTTTAAGGTGTTCAAATAAAATCCACCTGGAGGCTGAGCTGTTTTCTGAAGCTAAGCCATGATTGGTTGTTAGCTGAGTCCCGAGCACTGTGATGTCATTTTCAGTAACAGCAAGTGGCAAAATGGCCACCCGTTGAGATAGACCAAATGAATGAGTGACCTCGGAAGCTCCACTCACTACATATTGAGTTAGTACTGTTTTTGCCGGGTTTTTTTTTTCACTTTTGCATGATTGTTACCATCTGGGAAAAGGTAAAAACAATGTATTTTGAATTTTTATTCATTCATTCCGATGCCTTTTCAAGTGGTTGGCATTTGTCCATGCTAACAGGTCCAGCTTTTTCTGCCTACATCTACAGAAAAAGAGAAGCTGTGCTTGCTCGTTTGTCACCTGTCAAAAGAACAGTGTGCACTCCCATTTTGTGACAGCAGGTGACAGCATTGCTCCTACACCCAATTTGTCAGTGACAGGGTACCATGTGAAAACAAGGTTGTTCCTCACGATTCATTCCTAACGCTATGCAAGCCTGTAAACAGCTGAAAGTGAACTCTCAAGGCACTGTTTTGCTTTGGTTCAGAAATGTTCTGAACTTTATCTGCACCTGGGGAATGAAGACAAACACCTATAATTTCAGGTTTCTGTGTGGTAGTGTGAGTGTCAGTGCCAAGGTTATTGAGTCTTCCCAGGAAAATCTATGTTCTTTCTCCTTTTTGAGAGATTATCTGTGCTCTGGGAAGCTTGTCAGTAGGAACCTTTTCCATTACAGTGCAAGACTATCATTTTTCCTTTTAATCAAAGTGAAGAATAACAGCTTTTCCTGATTAGGTTGCGGATAAGGACTGGTACACAGATCAATTGAACTTTAATATTTAAGATACTCTGACTCGTTTTGGACCATATAATGGGGACAAATCAACACATAACATACCGCAGGTGTAATAAGTAGTCATTTTATAAGACAGTCAGCCGTTTGATGTCCTTGGTCAGGAAGTTGCAAAAGAGGGAGAAAAACAGCCTGATTGTCTTTGTATGGAACGTATCCCAGCTGATTTTGGGCAAGAGGCAGAATGTGACCATTTCATGACTGTACTGCATTGACACTGCTGTCGACACGCTTCTTCTGGCAGGAGAGAAAACCCCATTATCACCCTTCTATGACCTGCAGGGCATACACTGGCTCACCTGTAAACTGGGAAGCGAGAGAATGCCAGTTTGTGTTGCAGAGGTCACCACCTCTCCTCCAACTTGACCGCTAACTGTGTTTGTTACTTGACAGCCCGTGTTTATCTTTTAAACTTGACAGATAAGTGTTCAACTGCCGAGGTGGGAGATTGTGGGATAGACTAAGACTCGCCCGGTTGAGGAATGCAGAAAGGAAGAATGAGTGTGTGTCCAGGGCATGCTGAGACAACTCCCACATTGAGCAACTTTTGTAGCTTCTCCTCCTCCCTCTACAATCTCATTAGACTCATTTCCTGTCATTTTATCTACTCTATGTTTCAGTGTGTCCTATCTAGGTCCATAGAGATGCTGAGGTATGGACTTGAGGACACAGGTTTGGTATTTCTCATCTTTCTAAATGTCCTTCTTAGTTCTTAAACCATTGCTGTCAGGGCCTGGTGTGGTGCTATGCAGCTGAAGCTGATGCCAGAAATTGTGTTGCCACATATTAATTTCTACCAATCAAAACTAATTGTAACCAAAACCAATTTTGATTTGATTTCCGAAATCAATTTTGGCGATTGTCCTACCTACATGTCAAACAATAGAAACCATATTGTTTGCGTATAAGAGACTTTGCTGTTCATGCTCGGTACGCCTTGTCTCATCTTTTCTTGAGCCACGCTGTATGATCAAGGGAGCCATAGCGAGTCTCAGCATGCAGCCATTCCCTGCCTACAGGAATGCGGAGCAATGAAATGAAGCCAGGGACAAAACAGTGCACAAGAAAAGACAAACATACGTTGAGGCCTGGAAGGTGGGGAGTACTGCTTTGGCTTAGTGAAACGAAAACTAATGTGTCAAGCTTTGTTCCAACTAATGCTTAATTAATGCTCAGTTCTGGTTTGTGTACTGTTTAATGCCTGGAGCGGAGGCGTGAATGTGTTGGTCTGATTTCTTTTCAGTAGTTCATTAACAGGAAAAGCCTTTGACTCGACCCCTCAAAATTAAAATGTAACTATGCTTTATAAAACCCAAAGAATATTTTTTTGTCTTGCACGTTATGTGAGTTTGCTCGGATTATCACATAACAGAACATCACTACTACTATATTTTTTTACTTTGTATCAGATTCCTGGTGACCAGGTTCACAGCCAAAACTTACTTCAGGCCCTTCTTGACCTTTCTACAGGCCCATAGAAAATCCAGGGGCTCAAAAGACCTTCAGTGTGCACTGTTTTCTCTGGCCTTGCCTAGACCTTGCCTAAACACGCTGCACACACCCAGAATGCAGACCCAAGGGAAACCATGGGGGGAGCATGCTTTGGCTGAAATAAGCCTTTTATTTCTTCTATGCTTACAAAAAAAAAGTCATTTTCACTTGTGTTGATTTGTTTGTCATTACTGAGCAGAATTTCACAATAAGTGCCCAATACATTTCAATGAAATTTGAAAGAATGTATTACGTACAACGTTGTGTTTTTCTTCGCAGTTTTGAGAAATTTCACTTTCTAGCAACGTTGTGAAAATAATCTCTCTTCAAACGGAGGAGCCCAAATGACTGAAAACGCTAGCTTTAATATGCACACCAGACCTGTCGATAAAGTCCCTTTGTAAAGATAACAACTGAATTATGTCCTTTGGAGTCTCCAAAAGTATATTTCGAGTTCCCGCTGTTAAACTATATGCGTATCTCTTCTAGCTATAGCAGTGTTTTAGTACAGACACACTTTACTGGAGAAGTGTTGTCAATGGCATATCTGAAGTTAGGGCTGGACGATTATGGAAAAAGTCAAAATCACAATTATCTTTGATTGAGATTGAAATTGCGATTATTAAAATGATTATTAATTGATTAAAAAACTTCTCATTTATTCAACAACTCAAAACTATCATCGTAATTAAGGTAAATAACATTGTAGTTAAAAAATAAACACTAAACACTGGTTGTTCCTGCATTTTTTTTTTTTGTCCTCGTAGGGGCAGTGTGGTGCGTTGCATGGATGGCGTACACACTTAGAAGAAGTGGCAGCCGTTGAGATGTCATCATTCCCCAAGGCATATCTGTTGCAACTAATGGCCTGGGATCAGAGTTGTTTGTTTCCACCAGGTGGATTGACCACTTTCATACCTAACCTGTCGGGCCTGCCAGTCATTTCTTCTAGCAGAGAATGGACTGCTGCAGGCAGCCAGTCTCCTGCTCATTTTAAGTAGTCGTGACTTTTATTTAATTTAAAAAAAAAAAAAAGAAAAAAAAAGAGAGAACTTTTCACATCGCTAACTTTTTGGTTGCTTAAATGTCATGTGTCAGTCATTGCATCCTGTCTCACTGGATCGGCAAAAAGGCTTGCTCGAGTTGTTAAAATTCCAAGACAGTGTATTCATTTCAACACACACCTCTTAAATGTGGTGTTTTGACGTCAACGCTGTAATGATTTGAATTGCTCGCATTGTTTTCCACTGCGGCCTGTTTTCCCTGTACTGTAAGTTATCAAGCCGAGCATAGAATAAATCTAAGTGCCTTCATCTGTTGCCACAGAGTGACATCTCAACATTTGCGCAAGGCTTTTGTTGTTGTTGGGATAAACAGTGCACTGTTTTGTTTTTTGTTTTTTTGGTAAATTTCCATTACACCTTGCTTGAACAACAAAGTGTTATCCTTACCCTTTGTTTAGAGTCAATCACTTCACGCTCTCATTTTTCTTGATTATGTAATTCAAATAATATTTATTCTCTCATAATATTCTGACTACAATTTTAATCCAGTTGAATTTTTTTCCCGCTGTTGTCTGTGTCTGCTTTTTCCAGCCATTTGTTTCCATCCACGTCAGATGTTGTGTAAGACTTGTGGGGTCTAACTTGTGTCGTTCTATAGCACCATTCATGTCAGCACTTCCACTTTTACCCTGCAGCCAACAAAACCTGACATGGTACAGGTGTGGCCTGTTTAAAGCAAAATCTTTTTGAGAAAAAATGTGCAATAAGAAAAAGCACAACAGATTTCATATATATATATATATATATATATATATA
>NW_017806072.1:3673632-3678454 GCF_001891065.2 Hippocampus comes
TATATATATATATATAGTATTTTCTCTTGTGAATGTATTTTAAAAGTTGTTTGTTTTGGTAGTATTTAACAATGATGTGCTCCCGCACTGCATCCGATTGAGAGAAATTGTGAAAGTAATACATCCAAAATATTAGAAACAGCTGTCAGTCTGATGCAGTGCAGTTATACTGTACACCTCTGCTATAACAACTAAAATCGCCATGATGTTAAACGTATACTGTATGTCTCTGATAGTGTAAACCAGGGGCGTCAAACTCAATATCGCCAAAGGCCTTATGACTGTGAACCCAGAGAAATGTATGATTGCCTCATGTTACTTACTACTGTATATACAACAAATTGATGAAATCAGAAGACTGTCAGAAAAAAATAATTTGTTCAACTAATACTCTATTTTAAAAGAGGGATTGTTGAGGAAAAAAATCTTACACTATGTCAATGTTATTAAAAATAAAGACGTGCAATTTTGATATTTTAGCAAGAAACATACACAACATGATTTCCCTTCGCAGATCACATAAACGAATGCCTTGCCGAATCTTGCCCCTGAGCCTTTAGTTTAAAACTTGTGGTCTAAATTTTTACACCACTTACTTAGGATAGATATGTTTTAAATCCTATTCTTTTCAACAATTTTTGAATTGTCCCCAAAGTTTGACGGTAACATCATTAGATGAATGCCAACTTGTCAAAACAGGTAGATGTTGTTTTTTTAAAGCGCTGTATAAATAAAGTTAAGTTGAGTACAAACAAACCCATGCCAATGAAAACATCCTGCTTCATGCAGATAAAATAGAACCATGTCCTTAATATGAATTGGGCATGATGTCAATCAGTAATGGGGTGCCTGTAACTCATCAATAAGGACTTGGGTTTTAGGCAGTCATTGAGTCCTGCTGCAGCCAAATATTAAAATGGCAACTAGCTCACGGAGAGAAGCTTGTTTGCAGCAAGGCACTCCTCCCACACGCCCAGCTCAAAAGGTGCATCACCGTTGTGCGTCCCCTTCATCCTAACAGTCTCCCTTGCATGCCTGCATCATGTGTTGTTTTCGTCAACGATAACAAAATTATTTTGTTGACACACCCTTTTTTGGGGGGCGAAAATGAAACAGTGGTGTACTAAATATGGCTCTTTGATGAGGAAATCATGATGAGACAAAATGCCAAAATTTTCATTGGCAAGACTGGACAAAGTGCGAGATGTGTTATGTCAGATCTTCAAAATACACAGATCACAGAGGTGTTGCTGAACCCACGTTTGTTAAAAGGGAAGTGGCCGATGTAACTTATGAAAAAAAAATTTCATATCACTCTATCACCTCAAATAAAAAGGAAACCTGTGAATGAAGTCTTAGAAAGTTTGTTAAATATTCCCAAACATGTACAGGCAGCTGTAAATATTCATGATAATTCACCATTTGCTCTCATCCAGCCTTTGTTTGATTATCTCACTGGTTCTTCAGTGTTGACATGGGGGAACACGCCTGACTGCTATCATCCTGTCACAGTGGGACTGCAGGTGTAATTTCACAAGCAGGTGGAATGTCCCCGCATGCATGTTAGTTAGCTCGGGTTCTCTCGCCACCAATAGTGACACTTTTGAAGCGGTTTATTATGAACATTGCTTTTTCATACATGTTATTTATATCCTTGCCTACTCCAGGGTTGTCTTACTGTGTTATTTTAGGAGCTTAGTGGGACATTAGCCTTTTGAATGTCACTGGCTCAGTGAATTAGGAGTGACCATGTGCAGTCATAACACGTGTGGCATCGTGCACTTGCACTCATATTTTATTGCAAGGCCTACGTTTCTATGAGTTGCTGAAGTGAAAACAAAATAATTGAGGGAAACACAACAATTGTGGTCGCATCTGCAGTACATTGGAGCAGTGACAAGTAGGACTGCATTTGACTTGTACTTTGACAGCTGTGGCCCTAACATGCCCGTTAATACATTCGTTAGTTAAATGCGACGACACGCTTATTTATTTATCTCTTTATGTATTTATTGTTTTGTAATCCTCGTTTACAGCATTATGTTGCTGTTTTGTTACAAGTTAGAACACAGTCGTTATTGAAGCCTGAGCAACGTCCACGTGGGCAGGTTTTGATGTCACGCCCCCTGAACACTTTACTCTTCTGTAATTGGACGACGGTCATACGAGGAGGCGGGCTTTCCACAAAGTTTGGAGCTTACCGAGTTGCCTTCGGAGAGTTTGAGTGAACTACACACTCGTAGTGAGAGCTGACCCGACGGTATCGTCCCGATATGAGCCATGGTCGGCGAGTATTGCTCTTTCTCTAGGGATAAGACGGACATGCACTCCCAGAGAAACTCTAAGAACGGACTAAGTTGCAAAATGGTGCTTCAAGCGGTCGGAAAAGTTTTAAGGTAAAAACGATGGTTGTTCCGGCTCATGTAGAACATGTTGGGTTAACAGCACTTAACTAACGGCGTGGGGTATGGTATTTGATTTAATAGTGGAATCTGCAAGTATGGCTGCAAATCTGAATAACAATGCTAACGACGGTGCACGTGAAGCCATACACGTTTTCACGTCGACGTGTGTAAATACGGAGGTATTACATGTACACTAGTGCGTTTCTCCTCGGCTCATCCAGCATCTGCTTATTCGTGACTTGTACTCTTCAACTCGCTGCACTAATTTCCTTCAGACAAGACCGGGCAAGAAACGTGACACAGTCCTGCTCCTGTGGTAATTTACTCAAATGAAGCGAACGTTTAATTAGTTAAATATAAATGATTGCTTTTTGAGTCATCAAATTGGCTCCAAAACCAATCGCGAAGGAAGCGACATTGTTATACAAATATGCACCTTAAACTTTTGAATAGCGCTGCTTCAAAAGCGGGTCATGCACATGGTTTAACTGACATTAAAGTTGTTCGCGATTCTCTGTGGGGGACAGACGAAAACGTGTGTGTAAAAAAAAAAAAAAGCTTAACGCGGTTTACTCTTAGAAAACTACGACCGATTGCTACCAAAATTCACATGCATGCCTCCACCTATGCCCACTTCAAATTCACAAATTCACTTCAAAAATATTTTCAGACATTGATTGGGGGGGGGGGGGGGATACAGATGTCCACATTAATTTTGGTGGTGATTGGTTGTAGTGTTCTAACATTGAGTCGCGTTAAGCTTTGTCTTTATAGTGCACGTCTATGGGGAGGGGAAAAAAAAGCTAATGGCCATGAAATCCAAAATACTGTGGCGATTCTTTACACATTTGCAGAGGTTGGCGTGGGCATAAGTAGAGATGTGTGAATTTTGATAGTAACTGATCATAATTTTCTGACATTAATCCCTGTTAATCTTTTTTTTTTACATTAAGCATTTAGACTGGCCCACTGTGGGGATCATTTATGAAGGTGTATATCACAGGTGTCAAATTCAAGGCCCGGGGGCCAGATCTGGCCCGACAAGTCATTTTATGTGGTCCGCAAAAGCAAATCAAGCATGTCAAGTTCCATGATGCTTGCTAAAGCCTGAACCAAAATTTCAAATTGTCACATGTAATCCACAATAACAGCCATTATTCTTGAGTTCTGATTTTAAAACTAGTTATTCATCAATTTGTTGTGTGCTGTGTATGTAATATGTGGAGGTGATTAAACATTTATATGGTTTCCCAAAATTCATCACGGCCCTCCAAGGCAAACCGTAACTACAATGTGGCCCGCGACAAAATGAGTTTGACACCCCTGGTGTATATCCTAGTTTCAGTCAGTGTGTTACACACCAGGAGTTACATTTCTCAACTTGACCTCCATTTTATGTGTGACAATTGGTGGATAAATTAATAATTTCATACGCTGAGATCAGACTGAGAAGACTCAAGAAGATTGTATAACCCAGATTGAATGTCATCATAGTGACACAAACGACAAACCACCCCTATTAATTTCTGTCAATACGGTTAAGCAAATTTCAACTTTTAACCCAGTTTACACATGTGTATTTAGCCTGGTTGTGTGTCAGTGGAAGATGTACAATCGGAATGAATGAGCTCCTTCTTTGGACAGCTAGCCTTGTTAATGATTTGGTAACGTTTACCCCCACTTTGTTAAGCCCTGGGACAAGCAGCAAACCAAAGGCCACATACCTCAAAACCTGTTGATGTAAGGAGCAAGACAGTGGAAGATTCCATACCTTTTTAGAGCTCAAAACAGGTGTTAAATAATGTGGTGCTGTATGGCTGAATGTGCATGGAGAGGTTATCTGTTGCACATACCATATTTATGCTAGGTTCAGACTCGTGTTGAACGATTATGGAAAATAATCTAATTGCGATTGTTTTTTCTTTTCCCCCAAAAAATTGCAATTACGGTTTGTTTTGTAAATTTTCTTCAAGATCCTTTTCCGATTATTTTTCAATAGCTAATCTTTATTACAACAAACAATATGAGATCTGTTATACATTGTAAAATACTGAGGTAAAGGCAAATAAAGCATTAATATGACAAAAACTTTATCTCTTACAATTACAGGTTTACACTTAAATGTTTTGACATTCAATTTGTTAGGCATTCACCACAACAACATAATTCTGCTACACAGGTGTGGTGTAAACATAAATGTATACTAGAATGTAAATGCACAAACTCAAGTGCAGATTACCACAGTGATGTAAACAAATCAGTTTGCGTGCTCAAATTTCAGAGACACGTAAATCAAAGTCTACACTTACAACAGCAGAACACATCCAACACCCATCAGACCCTTCGTTACACACGCGCTCTGACATTCGACGGCAGCCAAAACACATGTACGCGGTGCGTCCCCCCCCCCTCCTCCG
>NW_017806072.1:3678608-3707195 GCF_001891065.2 Hippocampus comes
CACAGGGAGTTTTAACCATGTGAGATGAAAAAGATCGGGCATGTTAGAAAGCTGAAAGCTAGCGTGGCTGAAAGCTAGCGCAGCAGCATTAGCTTAGCATTCCACTGTCAATAAAGTAATGACCGTTTAAACCTCAGCCTGTGCAATCACAAAATCACACTTTCTCAAATTGCGATTATATTGACTGGTGGTTGTGTAATTACTTTGGCTAATGCTAAATGCTAGACAGGACAACCGCTGTAAATAAGTCAATGCACTCACTATTATCCTTTTTTTTTAACTTGGTCACGGCAGCTATTGAAAGCTGGCTTTGGTGTCTACCTCGCATTGGTCAGGTCCCTAATGCTACTAGAAAAGCTCATTTTAAGTTGGGTCTAACCAACAACAATTTCCCATGATTCTTAGACACGAAAACGAGAAGCAGTTCTAGCTCGGGTATTGCGAAAACAAACGCAAACATAAATGTTAAAGTAAATAGGTAGGAATTTAACTTTGTTTACCTCTCGGTGCACATTGTAATATTGGAAAAAAGCCACCAGAAATTGCTTCTCATGATTCTTAGACACAGAATCAGGAAGTAGTCCTATTTCCGGTACGACAAAAACATATAGATGCTTGCTAGTGATAAAATGCGAGTGAGAATGACAACGCAAATGTAATAGGAAGAAATTTGAATCAAAGACTGACAACTGAAAAGCCAACATTCATCCAGACTTAGAGCACATCGCATTACAAGACACACTGTCGATTTTTGAGAAAATTGAAGGATTTTAAGTGTGCCTTATGGTCCGAAAAGTACAGTAATCTGGTATTAATTTGTAGAAATTAGTAAATATTCATAGAGCTCACACCAGGATTAAATTGGCGCTTAGAGATTCTCTTGGATTTTTAAATGATATTCATCTCCAGAGAAGACCGAACTAAAACACGTAATCACAGTTTCCAAGGTTGCATCTGGGATTTTATGAGGGGTTGGGACTGCAGTGGAGCTGTTTACAGCGCCTCTGTTAACCCATTTCCTCCTTTGGGGATTTTTTTTGGGGGGGGGGGCGTTCAAGAAAACGCAAATCCTTAATGAACACAAGAAAATAAATTCAAGGAAATTCATTTCTGTCAAAACTTGTGACTTTGAGTTTCCAGTGACAGATGTCAGCGTTTTTGTACGCCAGTGTCTCAGCTAAACTTCCCCCAAACAACTTATTTGTTCGAGGTGCTTAACAGCAATTCCAATCTTATCACATGGAGACCCCCCACCCCACCCTTCCTGTCACACACTGGTGTTGTAATGTTGATGAGGCTCTATTATAGTAATAGCAGGGGGCCCTTGAAGGCTCTGCTGACCCGTGAGCCACTAAATGGGGTTTAACACAGGATGACAAGGGAAAGAGGCGTTAGGCAAAGCGCTGCTGGGACGGTAGAAGTTGTTGAATTGGAACAGTGTGTGCACATTTAAGACCTGTTCCCTGGCTACAATTCTCATGTACTGATTTACAGTGCTGCTCACGCTCCCGGCGATGCTCCCGATTAAGTGGTGGCAGCTGTGCTTTCTCTGTTTGCTCTTGTTGCTTATCTCGTCCCCACAGAACTAAAAAGGTCATCTTGAAAAAGATGCTTGTGAATCTTCACAGGAACTTTGGCAGAAGCTCTGACAGACCAACAGAGCCTTACACAGCAGTTGAACGCGCTCGCGTGATCTCTTTTTAGCTGCGTAATGGCTGCCGTGGTTTTGCTTTGCAGAGACCAAGCTGCTCTCAATGGTTTGGTTGTTTCACGTAAAAGAACAGGTTGGCCTGTTCAATTTGGGGCCTGAAGTAGATCTAGGAGCCTGGCTTCGAGTAAATGGCTCCTCCTGACAGACACTACTCTCCTTTCTTGAAAAGGTTCATTTGCTCCGAATGGCTAATAGTTGTTTGATGTTCTATTAATATTTGATTGGTTTATTTTAACTCGGTGGTCACCAACATGGTGCCTGCAGCCGCCAGGTAGCACCCAAGGACCACTTGAGTAGCCCGGAGGCCTGCTCTTAAAATAGATTACCGGGGACGGCACATTGTGATTTTCTACGAACGTTGTAGAAGTCATTTGACAATTTAAACGCTGGCAGAGTTTTATAGAAATATCTGTTTCCTAATTATTGTCAGAAATCATGAACATGTTCATCGTCCTCACATACCTTTTTAATATATAAAATAATATAATTATGGGGTATTACAGCAAATTCACTTCAGAAGTGTGTATCAAACTGGTCGACTTTCTTTGCGTTAATCAGTTCCCAAGAAGTAGCTCTCACTTTCAAAAAGGTTGGAGACCCCTGCTTCTTGAAAGGACAAATCCTTTTTAGAGACTTTTAAGGTCACGTAGGTTTGAATCGTGCTCCTCAGGAGTGCCACTACAGGATAAGCATTTTTAACAACACCAAAATAGGATATCCAGCACTGAGTCAGTTGGTGTCCAGTTGTTCGTATACGTATGTATGTTTTGTGTGTCAGGATTTGCTCATCGTTGTACATCATGTGTCATTTTCAGCCTGCCTTTATGCTAATTGCACTCATGTCAACCGGATGTAAATTACAATCAAACCACAAGTGATGGGAACATTATTGCTTGGAATATGTTGAACTAATTGACAAAATCACAGTTCATACCAGTGGGTTAAAAAAAAACATGCTCGCCATGTTTCCAAACAGTCGCAAACAAATCTGAATTATTTGTTAATATTATTGATGCTGAGTAATTAAATAAATAATGAGAAAAGCAGCAATTATAAACATTCTCTTGTTTGAACCATTGATCTGTGTAGGTAAGTTTTAGAGTTGGCACTGAAATTATTTTTCCATCATTTCTCAGTATTGTGGCCACAAGTGATTGCCGGATTAATTGGAAATGGGTTCTCTTAATTGGACAGGCTTGTGGTGTATACAAGACCATGCAAATGGGATCCGGTAGCAAAGGAGAGTACAGTTTCAATTGAATTGCCAGGTGTTCCTTTAACGTTGCCCGATGTATTTACACACAGTGGCTTGAATGCACATTTG
Organism: Hippocampus comes; assembly: GCF_001891065.2. Classification (NCBI taxonomy): domain Eukaryota; kingdom Metazoa; phylum Chordata; class Actinopteri; order Syngnathiformes; family Syngnathidae; genus Hippocampus; species Hippocampus comes. The sequence continues at coordinate 3,681,644 of NW_017806072.1, forward strand.
CCTGGTGTTTGCGCATACAAAGTCGTTAGGACTCTGTTGCTGTGGACACTTCTCGAGGTCTCTTGTGATGCAGCTCGTAATGTGCAGAACACAGCTGTTGTGACCGGCCGGGTTGGTTGTGAAAAGCGGGGGGATTGAGAACAGGAGATACTGCAGCAATAAGGCTGTGCTTGTCTTCAGCGTGTGTACTTGAAAGCACAGGTTTGTATTTGCTTGGCGCAATCAGCACATTTCAACCTAACGACTTATTTGAGCGACTGATTTTTAGTGTAATCGGGCCAATGGTGTTGTTTTTCAGGTTAGTCTGTTCTCTCTCACATCATCCTGTGAGCCTGTTTTTAACTGAAACAGATTAACATTGGGGGTGGGGGGGTATCCAAAAAATGCACAAATTGAAAATCTTGTCTCAATGTATAAATTTGAATAAATAATAGCCTTACCATTGCTAGGTAAATGAAAATTGTCATCTTTAAAACAAAAAAAAAAACTCAAAGTGTGCATGCGGGACCGAAATAAGTTTATCATGTTGTAACTGTAATGAAAGAGCACAGCACTGCAGTCACATTTGTGCCTACAACAATTCACCAGTACAAGTGTACACTTTCTGCAATACAAACGCGTTCTGCTGAGTTGCATTACCAAACTCTTAATTTGCACCTTACATACACAACAAAGAACACGCACTTGTTGCGCATCGGTAGTGCCTCTTTACAACGGGCTATCGCCAACTACTGCTCTGGAGTGCATATTACAGTGTTTTTAGTCATCTAGCCCAATTATTACATTTTCCCTTTTAAATATTCGGTAAACTGGACACTGGAATAAAGCTGGCTGGTGGGTAGGGGGTCGTGCTGGTGAAAGTAAAAGGGGTCAAGATAGTGGCTAACAGATGGAATTGAACAGCTGCCAGGTCAGTCATTCCATAGCTCTGTCGTGCAGTCTTGCATGTCACCCGACTATGCAAACCCCATTTCCTTATTGCAGAGTCACACCAGCGTGTCTGCTTCCTGCTCCCCCTTCTAAACCTTTTCTCAACAAAATGCACAGCACCAAGTGTGCGCACAGGATCTTCACATGTCTCTGATGCGTTTCCATACAGGTCGAACCAGGTTTTCCTGACGTGTGAGATTTGATCGGTCCCTTTTGGTGCTAAATAGGCTGTGGCAGTCTGTTCCCTGTGTGCAGAGTTCTGGTCTTGGTCTTGTGGGCAGCTCTGATCTGGTGAGACGAAACGGGCATCTGCTGCCTTTTATGGCAAAGACTTGCCTTACCAAGAACAGGCGAGCTATGTCTGTAGCAAGGGCAGACACGCACGTATGAGGGGAGGAATTCTGGCATTGAGGAGGTTTTATTTATCCTAAAATAAACTAACAGCTCCAGAAATTCACCTCCCCTCACCACACAAATGCTTGCCAGACGGGGAGGAGGTGCTTGTGTGGAAAATGATGAAATGGGAGGCAGGAAATAGCTTGGTGAACATAATGTTTTCTAAAGGAAAAGAGTGGAGGGGGACGGTGAAACGAACAAACTTGAACCTTTCTCAGGAGCTGGAGATTTTGGAGGAACCTACTGCAGTCTTTGTAACGGTGTGAGACTGACTGCATCTGGAAATGAAGCGCTTTGCTCTGCTTAAGCCCTTTCACATGCAGCCCAAAAGCCACAAGGTTCTATGAATCTGTTAGTACCGCTGAGCAGCTTACACTTACTATGTATATTTAGGTATGAAAAGGAAACAGGAATAGAAAAAAGGGAGGAGTATGTACTCCAGAGACGTACCGGCTATTATTTAAAACAAGGTGACTGGGATCAGAATTGAAAGAGTGAGATTAGAATGTCAGTTAGAGATGAAAGCTAAGGGCGGAGGCCAAGATGAAAGGTGAGGGCAGGAATGGGGCCCAAGTCTTTGGGCGGTTTGGACAGATGAGGAGGGACGAAGACCTTAATTAATAATTAAAAAAAAAAGGGCTGAAGAGAAATAGAAAATGTAAATCCCTAATTGGCGGCTGTTCAAAGTAGACATTCCCTCTCAATATGAATTACCCAACAAGCAAGATTTGTTTTTTTTTCACACAAAAGGGATCATCTTTATGTCCTTTGATTTAAAGAAGAACAATATCTAGAAGAGGAAGCCAAACCATTAGCCATTAAACGGGTTGAAGTGACACACGTGCTCACTTGTAGACATAGACATGCCTTCCCATGTTTACTGGAATGGAAAGAAGGGCATCTGTTTCAGTTAAGTAGCACTAAACTACTTTTTGCCAAGAGACCTCTTGCTCCGCCGTCCTGTCATGTTTTCTGTTTATTATTTCCCATGGAAATAAGTCCAGCACATGTCGATCAGCCTCTCGCCTCCTTAGTTTCACTCCATTTGCCCTCATTCCTCACGTGGTTTATCCATCATTCCTTCTAAATATGTCTCTATTTAGGTTCTAATGACCACTTTCTTTGTTTCAGTAATCACTGTAGTACTTCAATACAGCACTTGAGTGAAAGTTGAGAGGGGCTCCGAAAAAAATAAAATCCACAATCCTGTCATTAGTGTGATTACAACAACTCGGGTGTGTCCAATAGCAGGAGCTGCTACCACTCGAGACTCAGGTGAACTCAGCAGTGACATGGGTCCAGAAGCAATAATTTGTTTTCATTTTTTAAATAATCTCTGATGTCCTTTTATCAGATTTGCGTGATAATTTAGTTTGGAGATGCAAAGGATGCCCTTTTTCATTGTTTTAATTTGACAGAAATTGGAATGTTTTTTCTCGTTCATATTAAAAAAAGATTCAGTACTGAAAATAAGCTTTGTTCCAGCCAGGTCGCTGTTCTCTTTAATCGGTTATAGAAAATAGCTTTCCTCTAATTGGTTAGTTCCCGATATGTGGACGTTTTTTAACCATCCTCTCTCTTCATTTTGTTGGGTCCAATGTAGCCCAGCTGACCGTAGGGGGAATTATGACCGTCCTCGGAGCACTTTGAATAGGCCATGGCATCACCCTGAAAAACTAATTACTGTCTCCAGCCAATTTTCAAGCCAAGGCAAAATAAAATAGCTTAATTTCTTCTCTAATCATGCAATACAACTGTGTGATGACTGTACTTGCCTAGACAAGCGGTGCCTCATCATATGTCAGCGATCAGGAACAAGAATGCTTATTGGAAAATAATTTGCACCTGTTAGACATGAAGGGATGTGTTTGGAATGTGTCAGAAATGAACCCGTATCTCAGAATTCAGCACGCCCCGCCCAGATGTCAGTGAGCTCTTTAGCGTGTGGCTTCAGAAAACGCCTTGCAGACATGCTCGCACTTTCTCCCGAGTCCATTTGTCACAACCTTCCTGTTGGACTTAAAGGCAAAATAATCGGGATGTACCTTCATGGGAATATAAAATTATGTCCATATTGCACACTATTATCTAAGAACTTTTGTTCCAGTTCTTGTGCTAAATTGTAAATGGACTTTGGTTCGAATAGCACTTTTCTACCTTCTCACTGTTTCCCCCTGATGCCGCTGCATCAGGAGCAACTCGTTGTTCAGTATCTCGCTCAAGGACACTTTGACACGGTCACATTGGCCGGGGATCCAACCGCCCCCGCACTAGGTTCCGTTTAGGTCTGCAGGTGGCCCTAACTGTCTACATTTTGTTGAAGCTGCCCGATACGAGTCTGCTTCTGTTTGTCAGGCTGACGCATTAAGTCTTTTAACCTTTGACCTCAGATGGAACTGTCTGCATTGCTACAGAGAGGAAGTAGGTCGAGAGTATGCTGTTGCCCACCAAGTGTGATGTGACATACTCGTGCTAAAACTAGCAATGGAAGTACAAGGCACTGGGGACGGCCGTTTGCAGCTTCAGAGGTGACATTAGGTTAGAGGTCAGAGCGAAAGGTCATGTACATGCACACAGGGCTCTTTGTTTAGTCTGTGTCGGGGAGTGAATCCACTGTTGAAAAATGGCATTGCTCACTTTGAGCTTTGGGATGATCTTTCTTCAAACTGCCATCAGCAATTCAAAAGAGATTGGAGATGCGTGTCTCAACTTAGAAGTTTTATTCCCCATTGGCTGTGCATTTTTCAATTGATGTGCGCAGATGTCCCATTCTATCAAATACTTGGCCATCCTATCTCGTGTAAAGCAGTCTACATTGCATTTGATGCATGAAAAGTGCTATGTAAATAAATTTTGATTTGAAATCCTGACCACCCTCTTGGAAACGAATCTTTCAAATATTTCTTTCTCTGCATTCCTGGAAATGTTAGAGGCCAGAAACTGCAGAAAGATTACTTTATTTGCTGTATTCCACAGTCTTACATTGTGTAATTCCATTGTTCTTCTGTTTGACAGGAAGTCAAAGACAAAGCCAAATGGAAAGAAGCCTCCAGCAGAAGAGAAGAAGCAATACCTCGAGCTGGAGTTCACAAAGATCCGCGTGGTGGATTTTGACCTGAAGGAGCTGGTGGTTCTGCCCCGAGAAATAGACCTCCACGAATGGCTTGCCAGCAACAGTAAGCGATAGTGGTTGCTGTTTCAATACCCTATAAGTACACAGGGCATTACATGGACAAGCACACACATTTCTTAATAAATCAATTACTTTGTGGATTACGTGTTGAATAAGACTCCTTAGTTTCAGGAAACAAGACAATTGGGACAATTTATTGCTTTCAGCATTGTGATATCAATCCAAGCCAAGTCCGTTACATTATAATTGGGTGATGTTGTGGTGGAAAAATTCACTTCAAACCCATCCAACTCCATTTTGGCATGGGCCGATGATGGTTGACCGTGGTCTTAAAAAGTCAAGGTTTCAATAACCGTGAAAACTGGCCGTCACCTGGAACCTCTTTTCTTTTAAGAGGATGTGCAAGCAGGGTGCAATTTCATTGGCTGCATGTACAGTTGAGTAAATGAGCCACCTCTTGGAAGTCAAGTTCCTCCAATTAACTTTTTTTTTTTTTTTTTTGTCCTCTGAGAGCAGTCATGCATGGACGAGGAGGGTGCAAGATGAAAGCACGGATACCTTTTGCTATAGTTAATATGCATTGTCCCCCCAAAAAAAAAAAAGGGATGCCAGCGGATATGGGTTAGCCCAAGAACAACATAAGTGGCCCACCTGTCTGTTCTAAAAATAACTCACCACTGATGGGACACTGTAACTTACTAAGATTTGTTAAATCAGAAGAATGTTCAGGTTTATTTCATGAAACTCAACATGGCACGTTTCTTCTGTACCAAATATTCGATATTTGGGGGGGAAATGATTGTGTTCAATCAGAAAAAAAAAGTTTTATTTACCCAAATATTTCGAAAAGCAAATTTTTGACAGCAGTCATTTTAATACCACGATACCGCGGTATTTTTGCTCACGGTCCGTTATCATACCATCAGAATCAAATGTCAGTCCATGCCTCGTTGTGTGCCAGGCCACCTCGGTTGGCATCAGTCCACTGTCAACCAAAGTGCCACAATAGCTTTTTCTATGTAAGGTGTACTACTGATGCCAGGTGAAAAACAACACCGGAGATTTTCTGGAAAGGCAAAACTGTGGAAAGTGAAAATGTCAGCCAACAGAAGCCGCCGGAGGTGCAGCGACCACAGAGCCAAACCTTTAACACGACGCAGACATGGCACAGTATTTAGCCCGTTCCCAGCAACACAACAAACTGTTCCTTGAAACACCATTCCTTGCTGTCAGTCCTGTTTACCTTTTTCGTCTTTCTTAAATTTACACTAGTCCTTCAGAGCATAATTTCTTGAATTGTGTAAGCACACCGTTGCAAACAGGCAGCTTGATTGATTCTGCTGTTTATTTAGTTGGTCCCCCTGACTGTTTTTCTCAGGTATTCAATAAAGGGCTGCTCCACAAGGCAGGGGAAAAAAAGAAATGATACTGTATGTCAAACCTGGTTTGCACTTGTTCACTCTGTAGTGTGTTTTGCCTTGTAGCCAACTGATTTTTAATTTTATCTTCAAGCCTCAACACAAGTTATTGATGTTCAAACAAAGTCTCTAACAACTTGTGTTATTTTTCCACACAGTCCTCTGAATATTTCGCAACATTTTTGTTGGGCTTGAAAAATATGACACAATTTCAATGGCCATATGTCGGCAACCAAGACTCTAATGCAAGATAAGAGTGAGTCACGTTGCTCCGCAGTCACATGAAAACCTCGGACGAGTTTTCCCACGCTAGAGTGAGATGAGTTGGCTTTTGAGCATAACGCTTTGACTCTGGAAGCCTTGCAGGTACATCTCCACATGAAATGCTTAAATGGCTCAAGTGCGGTTAACCTAAATGTTGCCGCTTTAATACGCAAGCAGCACGATTACCTTGTACTGTGAGTCATCATCTCTGCGGTGCTTAAATGCAAGCACATTCTTTACCAGGCAACATGAGTGTCGGCCAAAAATAAATCAACCTGATAAAGCAGCTCTTGGCCTCCCTGCTGCTGAGAACTTGGGCCGTCACATGAAAAAATAGATTTTACACCCCTTGGCATGTTTCTGTCATTTCTTTTAGATCTTTTGGCTTGCATCCATTTTGACAATTTAATTATAAAGACTTCAATAAAACCAGTGTTTTAATTACTGGTTAATAGTGCTGCTTGTGACTGTGACTCATTGATGTCAATGACATATGCCCGACAGTCCACGAGACGATCAGTCATTAACCAATACACCCCTTCCGTGTTGTGACGTCAATAAGCATTATTCAGGGAGCATAATCATTTGCTGATATGTTGACGTATCACATTGGCATGATGTGACCTCTCCTTTTTTTGTTGTTTTTCCTGCAGCAACTACATTCTTCAATCTTATCAACTTGCAGTACAGCACCATCTCGGAGTTCTGCACTGGGGACAGCTGTCAAGCCATGACGGCATGCAACACGTGAGTAATGAGCTGCACTTTTAACCTGAAAAGGTCAATCATTACGCCTCCCCCCCCCCCCCCCCCCCCCAAAAACAGTAATGTAATTGATCACATCATAAACACTGTCAGACAAGTATAAACTGAGCAAACCAATATGGTGAAACAACAAGGCAGTCTTTCTCCTCATCATGTGACATGATCAGATGATGAGTTTTTGTTTGATGTTTTGAGGCATAATTTTGTGGTGTTTATCTGCCGTTTATCTGCTTTGGCACAGGTTAAAAGGGGACATTAAAGCAAAACAGTTCTTGATCGTAATATGTTCTATACTCCCCCATTACAATACAATACAATACATGCTGATTTATATAGCGCTTTCACAACAGCGGCAGCATTAGTGGAAACACAGCTCACCTCACCCGTTTTCTAGGTTTTGGTCATGTGACGTGCTCAAGTTGAGTACTTGGACATTGTGATTTACAAACACAATATGAATGGGAATACCGTGTTTAGACTAGTAGAGGTACATAGAAAATATTATTGTGAAGAAAGTTTTGAACTAGACTTGCCCTTTTGTATTAAGCATCCCAAAAGAAGTTAGAGGCTGCTCAACTGTCCTTCTTGGAATGGGCTGCATGCAGCATCAGTGCACTTCAGTCAGCCTGCTGCTTAGCCAAGAGCTGCTAGACGGCAAGTACGGTTTTCCTGGGTCTTCATTCTGCAACCTGTGTTTGACAGAGCTGACTAAAGTGAAGACGACCATGACCTCCTTTTCCTCAGTCGTGATAAAACCACTGTTATAAAATGTGCCCAGATGTTTAATAGTGCAGTAGTCAAAAATAGATAAATAAATAACCCCTATTTGAGTGGCCTATATTACTTTTTTCTTTTTTTTTCCTCCCCCTTACTCGGAAAAAGGTCTTTTGAAATTAACTGCAGCAGTAAATAATTTTCAAGAGCAAAGGTTTTCCCACCAAGGAAGAAACAGGTTTGCCGTTAAACAGTTGCAAATACCTGTGTGGCAGTTGGCGCCTTTCAAAGGCCACATTGTCCACTGGAAGACTGTTTGTCCCATACAACAATGGGGAGGTGGCTAATTATAATTATTTATCCAACTAGTTTACCCTGTCAGGGTGGGGTATCGACTTAATGTGTGATCCCTTGTCTTAAGGAGCAGGCCTTTGTTCATCCTGTGTATTCTGCACTCTGGAAAAACCAGATTACCCGTACGCGACTGTACGCACTTGCGCACATGCATACATCACTCAAGCAAATGACAACCCAACTGTTCAGTCATAGTACACACCTGTCCCATTCACTGTGAAAGATGAGCTTGTCATGATTTAACCCCTCAGTCAACAGTCATTTGGCTGATGCTGTCACTTTGGCCACTGCTCTCTGACCAATGTGCCGTGGCCATATGACGAGGGAGAAATATGAACAAATATATTGGCTGTCGATCTGGCATTGGTTTCCACGACACAGTGAAAAAGTGGGTCTGGATGAGCAGTGACAATTATCCACGTGTGCTGTACGGTGAAGTGCCAAAAGGACAACAATAGAGGACATTCAACATGTTTTTTGTTTCTTCGTGTCATGTGGCTGCTTATGAGTGGAACAAAACCCAATTTTGACAGTGATGACACTTTGTGTTCACCCCGGTCCACCCGTTTCATCACGCAAGAGTGACCCACCCACCCTTTACTGCTTGTCTTTTCTGGCTGCAGTCACAGGGCTGCCAGTGCCCTGCCCAAAGAGAGCTCAGTAGTATTTGGTGAAGAAAATGTTTCCATACGCTATGACGGCAGCGCAACCATTTAAGTGTCATTAACCTATTTTGTGTGCAGACAGAGGACAATATGTTGAACTGTACTCGAAATGCACGTTAACTTTATGGGCATATTTGAGTTCAGCTCTTTGTCGTTTGCATGAGAAAAAGTTGCTCTTTAATTATGATTTGTACATCAATGGAAAGTGGAGACTATCTGCTCCAGGGTCAAAGTGCATGCATCGTCCATTTTCCAAGTTAACATCTTACCATTGTTAATAAGTGTAAACACAAGTTAACCACTGTTAAGCAATTTCAGTTAAACTGTATTGGCTTGAACGCTGCATAATTACTCGCATTCTTCAACTCTTTCCACCAGTAGTTGAGGAAGCACCTTTCTTAGGAGCAGGTCTCACAAAAAACAAACAAAGGACAGCAGAACCTGCCCATTCAATCCATTGATGCTCACTGAACGTGAGGTCTGAAAATCCGCAGATTGGTGAGGTGTTTCCAAGATGGCGGTGTGAGGTATTATAAATAAATACTGTTAAATAATGTTAAAATACATGTTCACCAATTTTAGGAGAAATGCAAAATTAATACGTCAAACATGACAGGACTTGAAGTCATATAAATGCTCGGTGGGCCGAATTGGAGACGGAAAGCGGCTACATGTGGCCCACGGGCCATCTTTTGCACACGCCCGATTTAAAGGCAGAGTTTTCCTTGTGGTTCCACTGTGACCCTCAGTGAAATTGCTTCGTGAGGCAAATAAATCTCGAAAGAGGTCCTTGAACAAAAAGTCGTTCACGGCAGCAAAAGACGCACAATAAACTGCAGAACTGATGTCATCACATAATTGCTGGTTTACTTTGATTGTTTCCTTTTTACGGCCCGAGGTGTGTTATTCTTCTCACAAGTAGTCACTGTGATGATGACTTCATGACTGCAATAGCATAGGATAGTGTGTGTTCTGCCGAATTCAATTTACGTCGTCAACATAGGAATGGAACGTGGCCGGAAACCAACGGCACTGTTTGTCATAGTAGCGGTATGCATGTGCTCTATTACGAAGTCAACTATTGTGCTCACCTTACCTGATTTAGTGTAGTCCTCAGAGTGTGACACCTAACTGGTGTATTGGGGTTTTCCCCAATTGAGGTCATAGAGAGCAGCTGATCAATATCTCTTAAGATGACCTACCTGTTGTGGAGTGCATGTCACAAGAGATGTTTGCATGTCGCAGCTGCTCCTTCCTCAAACATTCTTAAGAAAACATTTACATGATTCATGACGACCTCATTTCCACAATGTTTTTCCAACCCACTGTGAAAAAAATCTTATGTTGCAACACACATTAATGTGTGTGTGTGTGTGTGTGTGTGTGTGTGTGTGTGTGTGTGTGTGTGTGTGTGTGTGTGTGTGTTTTTTGTTTTTGTTTTTTTTTTTTACATTTAATTTTATGTTTTCCAGAATATACTACTGGCAGGACGAGAAGGGGAAGAAGACAAAGTGCACTGCGCCACAATACGTTGACCTTAAGATGACCTACCTGTTGTGGAGTGCATGTCACAAGAGATGTTTGCATGTCGCAGCTGCTCCTTCCTCAAACATTCTTAAGAAAACATTTACATGATTCATGACGACCTCATTTCCACAATGTTTTTCCAACCCACTGTGAAAAAAATCTTATGTTGCAACACACATTAATGTGTGTGTGTGTGTGTGTGTGTGTGTGTGTGTGTGTGTGTGTGTGTGTGTGTTTTTTGTTTTTGTTTTTTTTTTTTACATTTAATTTTATGTTTTCCAGAATATACTACTGGCAGGACGAGAAGGGGAAGAAGACAAAGTGCACTGCGCCACAATACGTTGACCTTGTTATGAGTCTTTGTCAGAAACTGGTCACCGATGAGGAAGTGTTTCCTACGAAATATGGTAAGTATCCGTTCCCCTTCTTAAGTAAGATCATGGAGGGGCTGTGGGAAATTATTTGAGAACTAATCTCAAAAGCGTTCCACTGGTCAACACCAAATTTGAATCGAAGATGGATCTGAGTGTCCCGAAACATATTTTTTGACACTGACTCAAACAAATGTCTTTGTTGGGTTTTTTTTAGCGCACCAGGCTGTTGAGATATTCTCATTTTTGTTTTTAAATTGGATTTATAAAAGCTTGCGCAATAAGGATTTTTGCCATGTGGTGTAATTTATTCAACTATATAGTTTCGGAATGAAATCCCACTTTTTCTGAATCAAACCCTTAATTCATAAATGTGACAAAATATAATGCAATATTATGTATTATATAATTGCTATTATATTCATAATATTGTAATCAAACCTGATGTGCTAAAGAAAAACCAATAGCAGTCACAGCAAAAAAACTATTTTATTAGCATCTCTGATTAAATAAATTAAGAAAAACATGTTAACCGGTGTTATTTATTTACTAAAAAGAATGTATCTTTGGTCATCTATCTCTGCCAGCAATGTACAGCAATTGGCGTGTGTTATCCAGCTAGCAGCATGACTAGCTGGAAGAAAAAAAAAACAGACTGGAGCTCTTCAAAGTGTCTGTTGTCTCCTTCTTCAATGATATCGGCTTTGTGTTGAACTGAACAGGCTCAGAGATCACACAGAGTAGGTCAACTGAGAAGGGAGATCGGTGCTGTTGCACTTCTGTGGTGACATTTTTCTTTGGTAGTGTGCAGGGACTCAAAAGTTTGGGAAACGCTGTGGTCGTGGACCAACAAATGTTGTGCTGCTGCCCTCTGCTGCCTCTGTTGTGGTCTGCCACTCAAACAAAGCAAGAAAGCCAAGTTGCTTTTCTTTCCTTCAAGTTGCAGGCAGAGAGGGAGGGCGTGGACGTCAGCAAGGTTCTTCCCCTTCCTAACTGTCTCGTTCTTCCCTCAGGCAAAGAATTCCCCAACTCCTTTGACACGTTGGTGAAGAAGATCTGCCGCTACCTGTTCCATGTGCTGGCTCACCTCTACTGGGCGCACTTTAAAGAGACAGTGGCACTGGACCTGCAGGGCCACTTGAACACTCTCTATGCACATTTCATTGTTTTCGTAAGGGAGTTCAACCTGGTCGACCCCAAGGAGACCTGCATCATGGACGACCTGTCCGAAATCCTGTGCGTCCCCGCCCCGCCGCCGCCCTCGACCGCGCCGGCACCCTCCTCGCCGACTTCGTCTCCCTCTCCTTCGTCACAAAACCACGTGACGGAGAGATGAGGGGAGGCGCCGCCGAGATGCCGGCCCGGGGGCGACAGAGGATAAGAAAGGAGAGAAGGAAAGACGGCCTGGCCGCCTTCCGCCGTGTGCCAGCGGGACTTGACAGACCTTCCACACTACACTTGCGTATTCCGCTGCAACACCAACCAACCAGTCGGGTGAACAAGAGAGGGGAGGGGGGGATTGGCAGGAATTGGGGAGGGTGGGTGGTAGCGAGGGGTTTGTAACGCCAGCAGGAATTGGCGTGAACGTTTCTCCCAGGGATTAAAAGAAAAAAAAACATCCCTCCCATCTTCTCTGCCATTTAAACTAGGACAAAAATTAAGGCTGTGTTTCATTTGTTTAGTTTAATTTCACTTTTACTTTTGTTGGAGAGTTATTTGGTTCAATTTTTGTTGTTGTTTAGTTGGGTTGAAGGTGTGAGATTGTGTGTGTGTGTGTGTGTGTGGGGGGGGGGGGGGGGGGGGATTGGCTCTGCTGTCTCTGCTCTAACTAGCACACTTCCTGTCCACGAGGGGGCTATACTTTGCTTGGAGCCACTCTTGCCCCGGGTTTGTGTCGGACGGACAAGCGGCGTCTCTGCTGGCCTCCTCCCGATAGCGCGAAGCACCACGCTGGCCCTGAGCGCCTTGATGGTTAATATTAGCCAGTCCCCGGTTTGGGTTGTTTATGTGGGCCTTGATTCAAGGCACCTCCTACTCAGGACCTGAGAGTTTTGTCACTGCTGCCGGAGAGGCTTTTCTCTCTTTTCATTCTCTGTCCCTTTAGTTGGCCAAATCCACCACGTGACCTACACGTACTAATAGCGTGGCCCCAAAACAAACATGTTGTGGAACTTACTCCCCTCTAGAGGGCAGCAAAGATAAAAATGCACAGAAAGATGGACAGAAAAATGTAAGATTGTATATTAGATATTTAATCTGATCAGAGAAATGGTGATACTTTAACATAGTGGTGGCTGGAGTGCTGGTTTCAGGGTGGCGCACCCCCGCACCCCCCTCCACAACCTCTACCCAAACACACACACCTGCCGCAGCAGCTCAGATGGACAAAGACATGATGTCATGTCTGCAGTCCCCCACACAGCAACATGCAGAGAAAGGCGAGGGGGGGGGGGGTGCAGCGTGCTGGCGGAGAGCTGCAAATCTCCATTCTTTTCTTCTTCGTTCATTGTTTAGTTTTCCATGTCCCTTTTTAAAATTTGCTTTTAAAAAGACTATGAAAGGAAAATTAGTTTGGAAATAACAATAGATACCATTACACATAGAAGAAAACAACTTCTGCTTGGACTTCTGTCAGACAGCTTCTATGTGGGAGGAGGATTGAGTTTATATTTGTCCCTTCTTTAATTTATTTTTGTTTTCTTTTTTGCAGGGTTCTTCAGTTCTGGCTCTTGTTTTTATGTATTTTAATTATTAACTAAGTTAAAAGCAATTTAATATTTCAAGCTCTGCTGATTATAATCTAATAAAAGAAAAAGGTCATTCTGATCCTGTGTGTCTTGTTTGTACTGCATTCTTATTTCGTGTTTAGAGACGGAACGTCGTTGGTTCTGTGCCTAAAATGTCTGCATCTTGATTTGGTGCCAAGATAGACATCTGTTTTAGTTTCCCCCCTGAAACAAGCTTTTTTTTTTCCAAACGTATTAAGATTTGAATTAAAAGTTAAATGCCGACTGAATGACATTCTTAAGTGACTGACATTCACTACAAAATCATTATAAGGTCAGCGAAATTAAACTAGTTTCCACAATGATTATTTTTGTCCAAACCAATTGACTGAATGCACCTTGGCCAGCCCACGGAAAACTATCTGTCTATATACACCCCTGGTGATCTGGTTTTCTGTGGTGTACAACAACAACAAATTTACCACTAAGGGTGATGTTGAATTTGCCCTTAAATTATTATTATAAATAAATTCGTCAGGAGTGTACTTTTAGAGACCAGGGGTGGGCAAAGTATGACTGACACATATGCTGTGTTCTTTTGTCAGACTAGCACTAACAAGGATGTACAGTAAATAGCCACAGGGGCCGCTGCAACACAGCGGCATTGATTCCTAACTACTTTGTGACATCTTCAACCTCCTGGGACCTGGCATCCACATGTGTGGACATGACGTTTTTGGTTGTCAAGACTACAATGTTAAATTTTGGACTACAAGGGCCTGGCATCCACTTACGAGGACGTTACATCATGTAAAAAGATTATTCTTTGTTTTTACACTCATCAGGTCCCAATTAGCCTAAATATCAAAGAGAAAATAAAATAAAAATGCATGCCTTGCAAGAGTTCAGGTCTTAGGAGGTTAAACAAGTGTTTTGTTGGTGGTGGTGTTTTTGTTATTTCCAAAATTTCCCAATTTTGGAACAAAAAAAGCTCATCTTATTTAAACACATTAGATTTCTTCCACAATAACACACATATCGTCTAGCGCCACATTATTATGATCATGATTATGACAATTATTATTCTTGATTTAGGAAAAATTGATGTGCTCAGCAAAAAGCGAGGGAAGATTCGGAATTCAGCTAAAAATATTACTTGCATCTCTGATTTTAAAATGTATCAATAAAAAATGTTCAGCACTTTAATTTGAATTGTTGCATGTCATTAAACTGAAAGAAATGTAAAATGCACAATTTTTGTATTACTTTAATTATCGTAGGTAGGCTCATTGATGGGAATTAAGTTATTTCATTAATGATCCATTTCATGATTAACTAATTAGAATTCATTTTATGTTAAATAGTCCTCTTAAAATAATGAACATTTTAATATTTTTATATGTCCTTAACAAAATCAATCTGTTGAAACAGTGCTTTCACAACAGCTACAGTTTATTTGTTTTCACCTCATCTGCAAAATACCTGCATGGTCGTGTGGCAAATGAGGACAAAAGTTTGCCCACCCCAGTTCGAGAGCTTCACTGAAAAAAAAAAACTTTCAATGTACTTAATTTGAACATAGCCTGCAGTTGTACCCACATAATTGAAATGTGGTAAACTGGCGTATATTTTTCGAGGAGGGGAAGGGATTTTTTTTTTATGTTGCCCCCACTCTATCCCTCCACTGTAGATGAAAAGTTACTTCTGTTGTGAGTCGGTTCTATATAAATAACAGAATTGAATTGAGTTGAACGGAAGAATATGAGGCCAGACCATACGAGCGCAGTCTTCGTCCATGTGAATTTATTCGGAGTAAGCAAGTCGTCATCATCGGCTCTGCAGCCTGGAGCGCCGGGCTACGGTGGACCCGGGCCGCCTTCTCACCGACGTCCGCAAGGTGACGCCCTCGGTGACTTTAAACCTCGCGATGCCGCCCGCCTCGTCCAGTTTCTTGGCGCTGCAGCACGGAGTGGGCACCTTCTGCGTGTTGCCGAATTTGGAGTAATCCACCGCGTACATGCCGTCCTCCTCGGACACTGTGGGCACGAATCGCTGCCCCCAGAGGATCTCATCGGACACGTACGAGGTCCTGGCCTGCGTGGTGATGCCGGTGGTCTCCACCACCCCCTCCAGCACCACGATGACCTCCACGTCGTTGTGCTGCAGGTCCACGGCGGACATGGCGTACAGCGGGCTGTCCTTGTCGATCACGTGACAGATGATGAGCGGGGACACCAGGAAGACCCCGTTGATGCCCACCGGGTTATCCATCTGGATGTCGATCTGGTCCAGGGGCACCACCTCGCCCTCCTCAGTGGTGGTTCTCTTGACCACCTGCATCCGTACGGTGGCGCTAATGATCATGCTCTTCCTCAGGTCGCCGATGCGCACCATGAAGCAAAGTTTGTTGTTCCGCACGGAGATGACGGCGTGCTTGCTGAAAATGAGTGTCTCGGCGCGCCTGTGCGCCTGCGCCGTCTTCATGAAGATGCAGCCCAGCATGATGGCGTTGATGACCAGCCCCACGATGTTCTGCATGATGAGCACGACAATGGCGGACACGCACTCCTCCGTCACCATCCTCGCCCCGAAGCCGATCGTCACCTGCACCTCGATGGAGAAGAGGAAGGCGGACGAGAAGGAGTGGATGTCCGTGACGCACGGCACGAAGTCGCCCGCCCGCCGGTCCAAGTCGCCGTGCGCGAAAGCAATAAGCCACCAGATCATCCCAAAGAGGAGCCAACTGCACAGGAACGACATGGTGAAGATGATGAGCGTGTGGAGCCATTTCAAGTCCACCAGAGTGGTGAAGACGTCTTGCAGGAATCGACCCTGCTCGCGGATGTTGGTGTGCGCCACATTGCAGGCGCCGTTCTTGGCCACGAAGCGGGCTTTCCTCGGTTTCGTTTTGAACTTGGGCTGTTGAACATCCTCAGCCAAGCGTGTCAGCAAGTAGTCCTCCGGGATGAGGCCTTTTCTCGACAACATGGCTCTCCCGCATTACGACCCCAAAGGCAGCGTCGGGCTGACAGATGAATAAAATGTTGGCTTTCTTTTGTTTGTGTGTGCGTGTGTGTGTGTGTGTGTGTCGCTTTGCAGCTTTTTGTCAGCCTTTTCGCCCGTCCGCAGCCTTCATGGTCGTCTGGTCGTCCGAAGCAATGCGCTCTCCTCACGTTGCCCCCCGGTCAGGCGGTTGACGTCCCATGTGGGGATTCCTTCTCCTTCGTCCTCAGCTGCCACCGTCACTCAGGGTGCACAACCAATAACACCAACAACAAGACCCCCACCAGCGGCAGGCGTACGCCGCATTGTGAGATTCACCACGCATGCACAAGCACTTGACGTCGCTTTCTTCAGTAGGCTTTTTTGAAGCAGTTTTGTGGTGCTAACGGCCCATCTCCGTGATGCACTTTTCCTTTTGTGCTGACTCTCCAGCTCGATAGCACAACGCGGGGGGTGGGGGTGGCTGCAGACCCTCCCTCCAGCACCTCTGTCGTGCCCTTGCTGGGCACAAAGGGGCCAATTACGTTTGAAACATCTTGAAGTATACAGGAGAGGGGGTCCTCTGTTAACGCCACAGACATACGACATCTCCAGTTTACGAGAAGCCCTCCTCGCCGAATTATTACTTTTAATTTGATTGTTTTATATCTTTAATCTCAAATAGTTTTTCACATCAAATATTTACTCGAACCTGAATTGCTAATTTATTTAAAATACTAACTAGAGTTTACTTGAACTAGACTGTTACACTGCACCTTTTTACACCTTGTATAGAGATTTTTTAAATGTTCATATTGTTGGCATGCTATCTTTGGAGGAGCCTACTGAAACTGTAAATTTAGATCTCTCTCTCTCTCTCTCTCTCTCTCTCTCTCTCTCTTTCTCTCTGTCTCTCTGTCTCTCTCTCTGCATAGGTTTGGTTTGACCATGTCATCCCAACCCCCAATAAATGAAACAAACATTTAAAATAAATATTCAAATGCAGTACACGATATACCCCACCTGACATCTACTGCATTCTCTCAATCTGTGATCTAAATGGATGAAGTGTTTTGAAAATTCCTGTATCGATTTCAGACAAGCAATGTCTTTCTTAAGAAAGGAGGAAAAAAGAAGCAAGGAAAGGATGCGTTAAAACGAGGAAAATAAAAGGACAAAAAGTATGGATATAGGAAAAAGAAAGGAAGGAAACCAGTTTGGAAGGGGAAGAAAGGAAAATGAAACGAAGGGAGGGAAGGAAGCTGATGCTGGTGTCTCGATATTGTTCCTGAGAGCTAACCACATGATGATGTCCACACATCAATGTGATCTAACTAGTAGAGAGGTTGATGAATTGGATGCACCATTCAACAAAATCAGTCACAAACTCATCCAAAATGAATCTTGGCCCAGAGTGACATTTGAAATCCTCTAACAAATGTTTAAATGCTTTTTGTGCTTGCGGTTTGCAATGGTGTACTCATTAACAAATATTATCTTGTTTGCAAGTAAAACAGTCTTAAAAATAATTGCAACAGCTCTCATGCAAATCAGTTCTACCGCACTGTAAATGACAAACCCAATATGATATCATATTATATATCTGACAGCGCCAATCAAAACTGAGTGTTATCATTTTTTAAAGAGAGCTTTTTGATTATATTTCTTGTCTTTTTAAGTGAAGGTTTACCAAATGTTTTATGATTCCCTGTTGGTCTTTTAAGAGCAGTAATAGTTGTGCCTGGTGCAGGATGTCGTTTTCCTGGCCTGTCGTGGCTATTTATAAGGCGCCCTTTTAGCATTCCAAAGTCATTCTTGGCTCCTGCAGGATCTTGTGACACCCGTGAGAATATGAATATGTGTTACTGCCAGGGTCAGTGTAGATCACTCTAAAGTCAAAAACACCTCACTTGCCTCAGTGGACAAAAAAAATCGCTCAGTGGTAATATATATATTTTATTAGCAACCATCTCACATTGTTATGTACAAATATAATACAATATGAATAAAAAATACAGGTATAATATTCCATAGATCAATTGCACTTTGAATGTCTTCCTTTGACATGCGCTCTCCTCCTTGTTCTTGTGCTACTTGTCTGCTTGCACAAAGGAGGCGAAGACGCTGTCCTCCTTCGCCAGCAAAGCCTGGGGCTTGTCATACTCCAGGATGATCCCGCGCTTCATTACAATCACCAGGTCGGCATTCAGGATGGTGTGGACGCGATGCTGTGCGGCACAGAGGAGCACAAGGGAGGCCGCTTAACAAACAAGCGCAGTCCAAAACGTGTGTATGGGGGGAGTGAGTGTGTGTGTGTGTGTGTGTGTGTGTGTGTGTGTGTGTGTGTGTGTGTGTGTGTGTGTGTGTGTGTGGACGGGGAGTGGCGATTATAAACTGCTGTATGTGCTCTTACTGCTATTGTAACCACTGTTCTGTCAGCAAAGGCAGTCATCACCACTTTCTGCAGGATGCTCTCCTATGGGTGCAGAAGAAAAATTCAATTTTACACATACATATTATATTTTCTTTTTTTTATATATTTTTCTTATCATATATTATATAAATACAAACACACACACACACGCACGCACGCACGCACGCACGCACGCACGCACGCACACACACACACACACACACACACACACACACACACAAACATTAATGGTATGGGTACATAAATGATATTTTTAGTGTTTAATTTTGCTCTTCTTACAGTTCTAAATGAAAAAATATAAACATGAAAAACATAATATGCAATATAATGCTACAGTCGCCAACCATAATATCAAACATACACTGGTGCCTTAATACGAGCTGACTGTATTCCATGACTGTGCACGGAAGTCAAAACACCTACGTTTCAAATAATCTTTCCCTATTGAAATTAATGAGGTAGCCATTAATCCGTACCAGACCCACATTCCAACCCACGCAAAGGTTTCACTACTGACTCAGTAACTTGGAGTAAGATTCATTATTTTTCACAAAATGATAAATACATGCCTGTGAGTATTATTTTATATATTGGTTAGTCTGTCTACGAAGTTTTGCACGATTTGTAGCATTAAGCCAAACAGACTTTCCAGAGAGAAAGCTATGTGGTTGTTTTAAATACACATCATGTAATTATTGTGTTTTATGATTATTTTGTTTTGCTATTTATCCCAAGTGCCAATGAGCAGTCTAAAGCTTCTGTTTTGAAGAATTTTTTTACTCTCTGCTTATCTTCAATGGTGTTGAGCTGAATTCACTGCCTCTTTATATTGTTCATAAAGACAAATTTTTGCTCGCGATCCAAAGCAAAAAGTTGGCCGGACTATGGTTTGTATTTGCAAAAGCTTATAGTTCGAGACACTTTTATCTCAAGGCAACACTGTATTGTTAAATGTACAGGTGCTCATCAAAAAGTGTCAATGTCATGAAAAAGTTGATTAATTTCAGTAATACAGTACTATTTGAGTAGTGAAACTTGTGTAATGCATGCATTCATTAGGCACACACTGAAACATTTGAATTGTTAATCCATTTTAATTTGGATGGTTATATCTGAAAACGAATTTTAAAAAACACTCTAAAGGTAGTATTTAATTTGCTCCTGTATTTTACCTCATTGCACTGTGCAGGCGTACCACCATGTAGTGGTTTTAGAAAATGTGTCACTAATTTAAAAAGAAAAACAAAAGCTGTTCAATGCTTGTTTTTTCCCCTCACTCGCTTCCAATCGACTTGACCTAAGAAAGTACATTGGGTGAGTGAAGTTAAAAGCTCAGCGCTGTCTGCTTGAAGGCATCAGTGGTGTGTTATTGAGACCACAAATGTCAGTCTTTGTCAACCAGCATTCAGGAGAGGCTCTTAAGTAAGCAGCAGCCGATTGCACACTCCAGCCCTCAGGCTCTTATTTGCACACTTTTCGTTCTCCACTCCTGCAGAAGTAAGTACAGTTTTTTTTTTAGAATCACCCACTTAGCTTTTGCCGCAAACTGTATTTCCTGGTGTTTTATAGTTGCCATTGGTGACAGAATATCACTCGGTGACCTCCACTCCACCTCTCCCTGGAACCGTTTTCTCCCTAGAAACATGGTTAGCCGTAAACACACACTGACCGTTGCCATGTCGATGGATGCCGTGGCTTCATCCATGATGAGGATGCTACTCTTCCTCACAAAAGCCCTGGCCAAGCAGAAAAGCTGACGCTGACCCTGGCTGAAATTTTCTCCTCCCTCCGTCACATTGGCATCTGGAAACATGTTCAAATTAAGAAGTGCAATCATCATTCATTTGCTAAACATCAATAATCTAATCAGACCCAACACAAGAAACTATGGCAAAAAAGTAATAATAATAATAATAATAATAATGCTCCTTGGCTAGCCAGTCAATTGCAGGGCAAATGTAAACAATGAATAAACAATTGTCACACTTATGGTTAAACTAAGAAATGCATTTAGGGTCGGAAGCAAGAATAAACTGAGTAAACTCTTATAAGCACGGGAGAACACGATGATGATGTTCCACCTGTGATTCAAACCCAGCATCTCGTGCTCGCCACTATGACTAGTTGCTTCCTATATGTAATGTAATGTAGTACAGTATTGATGTAACTATATATAGATATATAGACAGAGAAACAGATAGACATATAGATCAACAGAGAGAGAGAGAGAGAGAGAGAGAGAGAGAGAGAGAGAGAGTGTTCGGCTCATAAGTTGACATAGGATATGTAGATACGGACGGATGGACGAACAGACAGACACTACAAGTTATCGGTTGCCATTGTGTCGAGCCTGAGGTGAGCATCAAATGATGTTGAATCATCACCTTGACTGCTTGTTCGTGACACTTACAAGAGTATAGGGGAGATAAGTAGCAAGCCCACAGCAGCTAAATAAAGTCGTAAGCATACCAGGCACTCGTCACGTTCATCACACTTAGCGTGGAAGTCAGATGAAGGTGAGTGTCCCCTACTAGATGTGATCTGAGTATCAGACTGCCACCTGAGAACGAGCACTGTGCATAAACAGCCTTTGCAGGGCATTTGAAATATTGATGCTCATGTATTGTTGATACAATGCAGCAGACGTGCGATGGAGGACGTCCGGGTAAAGTTTGGCACCTTTTTAGTGGTCGTGGAAACAAACTGACCTTTGATTCAGTTTTTTTTTCTGGCATGATACGATCACAACAGTGTGTTTGACAGCACGTATGTCTTCACACACACACACACACACACACACACACACACACACACACACACACACACACACACACACACACACACACACACACACACACACACACACACACACACACACACACACACACACACACACACACACACACTCTAAAATAGATCCAACTATAAACTCACCCAGCCCTCCTGGAAGTGACTTAACAACAGGTTTCAGTTGGGCAATCTCCAAAGCTTCCCAAAGCATCTCATCCGTGGCCTTCATTTCTGGGTCCAGGTTGAACCTACACACAAACACACCACATACACAATAACTGGAACAAAAGCAGAACTCACACCATACATTAAATGTTAAACAATTACCTTCGAAAGCTTACAAGCTTCTGAAATATTTATTAGAAGAATGTGCCTAGACATTTAATTGTGAATGTGAACATGTACAGCGCGTGAGGTTTTCAATGTCAAATTTGAAAAAGTAATATTGCAATCAAAATCAGATCTGGATTAAACACAATTTCATCTTTTACGCTTGTATACACATAGCACAATTTGTTCAATTTGGAATCATATATAATTGCTGCCACCCACCTACAATTAATGATTGTCATTTCAAAAAATGTTAAAGATATTTTTGTAATATCATCAACAAATTTAAAAGAAAGCATATATTTGGAATAAAAACTTCAATTTCTTCAAAACGCCAGTGTCAATAGATCAAAAACTGTTGAATGGAAACAAACTGATGAAAACCTCACCTCCTGGAGGTACACCCTGAACTTGTCGGCAGCGCAACATATATGCACAAACAACCATTCATCATCACATTCACACTTACGGACAATCAATAGTTTTGGGAATGTTAAAGTGTGTCACTGTAAGAAATTTCTCTGAGCCTTGTGGAAGGAAAGCATGAGGAGAACACACAAATCTGATCCGAGATTCAAACTTGGGACCTCTAAATTGTGAGGCTGCCAAACTCAGGAACCCGTCCATTAGTTCCAATTCGACCATTGTGTCAATACAAACAGTAAACGTGATCCCTGGACCAGATTGGGATCCACCATAGAGGTTCCACTTGGAAAAAAAAAACCCTCATCTATTCCTGAAAGCTTGTATAGGCACTTCTGTGGTTGTCTAAAAATAACACAGGTCCTTTTGAAGGAATGTGACAAGCTCTCAGCTCCGTTCGACGCTCGTGTATGAGATAAATAAGTGCAGTGCAAAAATGTTCAGGTCCTTCTGTGCCTGAAGTGTCACCTGATCTAATGTGAGATGACGAGAACATCTGCAGGTAAAACGGAAGCTCGTTTGTCATCATACCGAATGGTGCCGCTGAACAGGATCGGGTCTTGCAGGATGATGGACAGACGAGACCTCAGCGTCTGCAACGGCAGCTTGGCAATGTCAACGTCATCAATCACAATTCTCCCTGTCAAAGTAAAGAAATCATTCACATCAAGTGCATGATCAAGTGCCGCATCAAACATGATGGTCTGAGAGTGCAAACCTTCAAACATGTCCACCATGCGGAAGAAGGCCAGGGAGAAAGATGATTTGCCGCTGCCTGTCCTGCCGCAGATCCCCACCTGCAAAACAAACACCCAACTTGAACGCTTGCTCAGCTTTTTTCTTTTTCTCACCTGAAGTCTTCTTGACCTTCTGTCCAGGGTTGATGTGCGCGTGGACGTTTTTGAGCACAGGTTTGAGCGCGGCATCGTAACGGACGCTCAGGTTCTGGATCTGGATCTCGCCACGTTGGGGCCAGCCGTCAGGGACCTGAGACAGGCCTGGCAACCACAACAAAGGCCGGCCGAGCGTTAGTTGCACTGCAAACTAGACAGTTTATGGCGATTAATTACATCTGGATTAGGAGTGGTTAGAGCCCAGTTGAAATGACTTTCAGTCCGTTTTTTTCCAAAGCTGTAGAACCACAAATTCTTTATGGATTTAAGGTGGAACTCACTCAGCAGACCCTCGTAATTCTCTGGTTCTATTTTGAGGAGGCTGTTAATTCTCTTGACCGATCCCAGCTGTACTTCCATGTCTGCCAGGTTCCGCACCATCCAGTTTAGGTAGTTGGATACCTGATCGACAGAACGGATTCACTCAATGATCCTTCAATTACCGTCGGAACGAAAACAGGGCCCACGGTCTCACCATGAGTGCGTAGGTGAGGCCCAGCCCCACCAGTCCGGGAGAGAGCTGATCGTAGAGCGAATTTGTAATCGAAGAAACAGCTGCTACCAACACCACACAGGTCCCAATATATTCCTACAAGCAGATAGAGAATGTTCCGCTGATGTCATGAAGAGCATAATGAAAAATTAAATTGACGAGCGTCCTATTTACTGCCAATGCAAATGCCAAATCATTTGTCCAGGGGATCCATAAACAAAGTCAATTCCACTGGGACCAAATGCGTGAGCCCAAATGAAAACATCATAAGCTGGTGGCATGTCATGAATGTGAACGAGAGGAACAAGACCAGGACAAATCCAAGTAAGTCATTACCATGCGGACCTCCAGCCACCGATTGGCTGCTGTGAGGAAAAGCGAGGCGATGTTGTTGGCATCTGTGAACTGAAGTAACCTCTGTCTAAACCTGGGCTCGTACCTGAAGGATAAGAAAACAGGATTCGTTTTGTAATTTCATCAGTAGTATTCTTTCTACGGCAAGGAGCTTTGGTACAGTGATGGCAGAATATTCCTCATGAGTCCGTTCAAAAAGAATTTATGCTCACCTGAGGGCCCTGATGGTGGTGAGACCCTCCACTGTCTCAGAGAAGTGGGAGAGCAGAGGCAGTTGGGTGCTGTCCTCTAGCTGCTGCAGGTCCCTTTGCAAAAGAGCGGAACGGAACAACAACTACTTCAGCCAAGTTCTGCAAAAGTAAGCTAATTCTCGTAAAAGGTAACCCTCTGTATGTTGCCCTTTACAGTCAAACCTCGGTTTTCGAACGTCTCGGTTCTCGACCAATTCGGTTTTCGACCAAAAATTTCAAATTTTTTATGCCTCGGATGACGAACAAATTTCGGTTCTCGAACGAACTGAGCGCACTTGAATGCACCATTTGACTTCTCTCGCCTTCCTTACACAAGGACGCGTCCTCGGGTAGACGAGGAAGTGACGCTTCCTCGTATCGCTTTCCATTGTGAACAGACGTGTTCAATAAACTTTTTTTTTTTCAAAAGAGCGTGGTTTCGGTTTTCGAACAGCCTTCTGGAACGGATTATGGACGAAAACCGAGGTTTGAGTGTATTTGAAAGAAAACAAATATGGTGTGAAAAAAAGTTTGTCTTTTTCAACACTTGTCCATATTGTCCACACACTGACGCACATGCCCCCGGCCGGTCCTTGTCAGTCTCACCTGGAAGCCACACGAAAGTATTTTTGGATGAAGTAGCAGGTGACAGCCAGCGGCAGGAGGGCGATGAGGAACACAGGAGTGACGTAGGAAATGACCCCCAGGGCGGACACACATAGCAAGGTTGAGCGAGACAGACACTCCAGAGTGGTCGGAATGTGCTGATCGATCGTGTTCGTGTCAGTGGAGAATCGGTTGAGGATGTTGCCAAGTGGGGTGGTCTCAAACAACCTGGAATGTCAAAAGACAACAATATTTCTATTCATCCATCCATTGTCTATGGCGCTTGTCCACATTCAGGTTACTTGTGAGCGGGAGCCTAGCTCGGCTGATTGGGCAAGAGGCAGGGTTCGAGCTCGGACAAGTGACTAGTCAGTTGCAGTGCACACATTCTAAACAAACTAGGAACCATTTACAATCACACTCAACTGTATGGGCAAATTAGAGTCTTCAAGGAGACTGACATGCATCTTTTTGGAAAACGGGAAGAACTAGAGTACTTGGAGAAATCACATGCAAGCACAGGGAGAACATGCAAACTACACAGAAGAGGGCCCAAGCTGGACTCAAACTCAAACCCAGGACTTGTTACTGTTACTTGTTATGTCCTATGAAACCTTATTGTAAGACTATTTTAGCTTCAGACCTCAGTTGAATGCTTGAAATTTTAAGTGGGAAGAAAGTGTGTGTTGATTCAACTGTGTGTGTGTGTGTGTGTGTGTGTGTGTGTGTGTGTGTGTGTGTGTGTGTGTGTGCA
>NW_017806072.1:3707217-3767751 GCF_001891065.2 Hippocampus comes
GTGCAGGTGTGTGTGTGTGTGTGTGTGTGTGTGTAAAAAAAAAAAGTCTCTCTGGGCATTGTGGAAGGAAAGCAGATGGTGCTTGGAGTAATGGGGCGAGAAAGCATGCTTTTTAACTGTGCTTCTGTTTTTAATACAAACACACACATCATCAATCTCTTTCACAGCATCAAGCTGCTACACGGAGAGTTGTACCTCATGGGGGCCAGGGTGATCTTGTTCAGGAGGTTCTGGTGGAGCTCCTTGGCCACATTGAGGCCGGTCCATTCCACAGCCACAGAAGAGGCCAAACACAGAATGATGCCAAGGCAGCACAACATGCTGAACACCAAAAGATACCACGAGTGACTGAAGCCACAGTCCTGTAACAGCACATACATGCAATTAAACATTGTTTTCATGATGCTGGGAAAAGTACAGCAGTGTGTTGGAGATATATATATATATATATATATATATAAAAAAAAAGTGTGAAGTGTATAATATTTACTTCCATGACAACTCTGTCGTTTCCTTATCAACTGATGGACAAACACGCTTACTTTGGCTTGACTGGTTTGCAACATTGATAATACAGTAACTGCTCACTATGCACGTGAATCCCCACTAGTAACATCAAACAGTCCACTTGTGTCATTTCGTTGTCAACGTGTTAATGCTAAGTGTGTGGTGTGCAACAGCAGGCTGGCAGCCGTACGGCGCCGCAAAGAGACAAAGGAGACAGCCATGGGTCAGTAATTACATTTGATAGCAGCAACTGGACTTGGCTGTGTCTACGTGTTGATTAGATACACTTGCAGGGACTCGCTGCACTGAAGTTTATCAAAGCATCCTTGGGCACCAAGCACATGGTTTATCTTACACTTAAGTTAATATGAAGTGTGTCGAGTGGAAAAAAATAAAAATAAGGGTGGAGGATGAGGTGCCGTTCAGAGTTCGTAGCTTCCACATGACCATGAGAAATGTGATCTGGTATACACACACACACACACACACACACACACACACACACACACACACACACACACACACACACACACACACACACACACACACACACAACCTATGTATATATTTACACCTATAATTAAACATTGATACCTGATCTGGCTGACGTGAAGCAAATGTGATTGCAGGACTGTCAGTTCAACCTTCCTGTTCTAATATTCATTGTGTTTTGTTTTTTTCTTAATAGCAGCGTGAATGTGTGTGTAAGTGTGTGTCTGTCTGGTAGATTTTACACTGAGGATAACAAATGGTTGCAGTAAGTCGTAATGATTTTCACTTGTAAGGCTGATGAGTCCCACTGTTCATTTATATGTTTGTACATTTGTCTCACTTCAAGTATTGACATTCTTCCTCTTACTTTCTCTGTTTATCAGTGCATTCGTTTTCCTGTTCTAATGAAGGAGCTGGCATGTGGTCGCTTCAGGGTTTGTTAAAGAGCACTCCATCTGGAGCTGGCAGGCAGTGGCTGCGCTGATGTTTTCGGTTCAGTACGGCTCAACGGTGATTCATAGATTAGCGCCTACTTGGTTATGTAAATTTGTGGTGGCCTGCATTTCAAAAAGACATTGATCTGAATGATTCATTCGCAGTGGAAGCAAAGAAAATGTGAATACAAAGCAAACAGTCAAGCAATCACAGTTATAGTTTTGCATATAGCACCAAAATGGACAAAATATGATGTGATTGCTTAAAATGTTTGTTGTTAGTGCTGCGTTGCAAGACTGCATTGTCACATGGCACAAAAAGGCGGGGTCAGCGACCGCCGTACTGACCGTTTTTCTTTGATTGTTTTATATTGTGACCTCGAAGCGTACGCAATACACTATAATACTGACTGCAGTTTGGACTTCATGAGTCGGTTGAGACTTTGTGATGAAAGGCTATCTAAATCAATTTGACTTGACTTGACTACTGCAGCAAGTGCATGTTACAGACAGACTACAGCACTTCCCAAATTCTGAACGAATTTGAGTTTTGTCACTGCGACAGGAAAGTAAATCGGTTATAAACCGAGGACTGCAATGATGTTTTCAGCATTATTATTACGATGATTTCACCTCGACGCACAGAATCCTCAGTTTTCCGGCCAACCGTGGTTACGAACTGCGCGGATTGAAAATGGTAGACAACCGTGCATCAAATGTGGGTCTTATGCCATGACAGCATTGGGCAAACGTATGGACGTATACAACACCCAATCCTCTTCCCTCCCTCCCACCCACCCCCCAAAAAAACTGTTTTCCTCAACGTGTCTGGACACAAATCCAGAATTTTTTTCGTCGTGGAGGTGGACTTTTTTTTTTCTAGGCATTGTGATTCAGCACATTTTTTGATCAGTATTTGCATGCTCTATCTGAAGGAATTCAAGTAACATCTCTTTGTACACTGCTAGTCAAATATATCTGAAAAAAATAAATAAACATTCCTCTCCCTCACCTGAACAAGTGTACAGTTGTGCGCTGTGGCGTCCGACTTGGCCGTGATGACACGTGACGTCCAGTGTGCCAGCCAGTAATCAATGGACACCATGAGGGTGTGTTTTAGGAGCTGTGACAGGAGGAGCAGGGTAAGAAGCAGGATCCCAGCCGAGGACAGGTAGGTGCCACAGGAGCGCCAGGGTATGGTGGCTCGTTGACGCATTACCTGCGACAAGTTGTCATCATCATCATCACTCTGCAAGGATTCTTCTGGAGACAAAGAAAGAGATGAGTTCACTGGAAGGATGGAACTTACACAACATGTCTGATAAAGAGCAACACCCTCCTCCTACCTCGAATGAACTTAATTTCTTTATTTAGCTGCGCTCTCCTGCTGGAAATCATTGTTGCGATCCCATACTCCCAAAAATCTATTTGGCACATTGCTCAGATTGTTTTTCTAATCTCTGTCTTAATTAAGGACCCCACAAACCAAATAAAATCTAGACAAAGTAATCAAATATAACTGCAATATCTACTGCCGCTTAGGTGTACATTGATTAGGGTTTAATGAATAATGTGTAAGTTTATCACAGGCAATAGAGTTTCTCATGCCAATATTTATGCGGTTGGGACTTGTGCCAAGAACCCATGATAATGTCATCATCAATCTGTGGCTTGGGTTCTTAGTTTTTGGTTCAGTAGAAATATTAATTCAGCTCCAGAGTCCTATTCACAGTGCTGGCAACCACAGTAACAATGTGAAGCATTCTCTTGCATAGCGCTTTTCTATAGCTCGGGTTCTCAAAGCGCATCATACTATTACCTCATTCACCTACTGATGGCGCAGCATCAGGAACAACCGGTGGGTTGTGCTGCTTGCATAAAGACAAGACTTAATTGCAGAAGGGGAAAAAAATACACTCAGCTACAGTAAGCTCAAGGACTGAAAGCCCTTCTCTTCACCATGTCGACATTTAACTGTTTGTTGGCAGTAGTGCTTTGACCCCTCACCTTCCTCATCCTCCTCAGTCTTAGCAGTCTCTCTGGAGTACATTGCTCTCCGCAGGTTTTTCCTCTCCATATCTGTCATGCTTGATGCCACTGTCTCCTGTGGAGAGGAGATGGGGGGGAAAAAAAAAACATGGTCTCCCCAAAATACAAGAGAAAGCAATATTGTTTGCCCATTAGGCAAACACCGAGCCAATCTAAAGTTCATTACACAAAACAATAAATGTCTATGCGTTCGCTTAAATAAGCACCTGCGAAAGTACAGCAACAGCAATTCAAAGCAATTAAGGATTAAATTGCAGTGCAAGTAGCTGCTGATTGATTACCGTCTCAAACTCTTGGTCCTGCCTGTGCATCAGCATCTTCCACTGCTCAAAGAGCTCAGGTTCCGACTTCTGGATGTCCTTCAGTGTACCTTCAGTCTGGATGGTGCCATCTTTCATGGCAATAATCTTAAACACACACAAAATGCAAGGCCTAATTTTATACCTAACTCTGTTAAATCAGCGTATACACACACACACACACACACACACACACACACACACACACACACACACACACACACACACACACACTCACATGCTGTATCCAAAAGTCTCACCCAGTCTGCATGCAGCAGATACTGCAATTTGTGTGTGACCAGCACCACGGTCCTCTTCTCCTCTCTCAGCAGCTTGAGGATACCGTCTTGCATGAGATGGTCACTCAAGTGAATGTCTAAGGCAGAGAACGGGTCGTCCTGTAAAAAGACATTCCAAAGTGTGACAAATTCAAGGAATACCCTACATTGGTGCCTCCGCGGGCAACATGGAGCTGCCAGAACTAAGTCGTCTACAACGATCAATGTTCAAGGTCCAAAGTTCACTCGTCATTTTAATTTCTTACAGGCTATTGTCCATCCTAGGGTCACTTCAACAGAAACTTTTTGCAAGGAGGGCGTATTATATCTATGACCAGTAGCCACATTCCGATAAGTACCTAAACGTTACCCAATAAATTGCGCACACTGGTTTCCACAAATGTAAAACTATTCTTACTAAAAACAATTTCTCTGTCATTCAGTTTTGAGTCAGTGGTTGACTCACCAGAAAGACAACATTGGTCTGCTGATACAAGGCTCTGGCCACACTGATACGCTGCTTCTGTCCCCCCGAGAGGATGATGCCCTGCAACAAAGGCAACAAGTTTCATGAGAGATGAGATGATGTCAGCTTCAGTCACAGCCGGGAACAAATAACACCATTAAATGCATGAATGTGTCCAGCCTCTTGGGGTGAGACCATGTTATAACCTGCATGGCAAAGCACAACATGAGCAACCATTGATCCAACCCCCTGCGAACGCCACCGTAACATCTTAACAGTGCAGCAATGATGACAAATGCTGCTGTCGTGCAATTCAACGAGCCCCAGTGAAATGAGCAATGACCAGATGAGGCAATAAAAAGCCCCAAAGAGGAATCCAAATGAATTGCGCTGCGGGTTACTCACCCTCTCACCGATTTCTGTCTGGTCACCCTGTGGAAGGATGTCGATGTCAGGCTGAAGAGAGCAGGCCTCGATGACAGCTTTGTATCTGGTGGAAACCAACACAAATAAAATACTGAAAAGGAGCTAAACAAGGTACCATACCCACAATATCACCCAGAATGAAACTGTAGCATTGCTATTTCCTCTACTGTCCGATACACTTGACAGTGATGCATCTGTGGTGGACCAGAAACTCAAGAGCATTGCTTGGATTCAACACATGGTGGAAAAAAAAAATCGGAATATTTACTATAGCTGTACACTTCATGGATGATGACAAAAAATAAAATCACTTGGGCCACGAAACAGCATGGAAGTTAAAAGGTGGTTTGTGATCAAATGCAAACTGGAGATAATCAGTTCTCACAAATCACTACAGCAACCAAGCGTAGGAAGCAGCTTCTGAAAATGGACCAATACATCCGAGCAACAAAAGTCATTATCAGAGATTAAAGCATGTGACCTTTCAAAAGGGCCATGACCAAGTCCGATAATTAAAGTTATTTGGTTCCTGAGCAGGCCCAAAAACATCTGCTTGTAAGTATTAACACAGCAACGAGCACTTAAAAATCTCTTAATGGCCTCGTGTTCTGATTACTGTCGACCTTTTCATTCAAATCATCCACCTAAAACTCTGGCCACGTGGGGAATACAACTTTGTGTTCGTGCTGAGTTACAACATAACTGTATTAGTCTGTTTCACTTAACACTTCTACTAGTGTTGAAATTCAAATAATTGGAGTAAAACTGTAACCTAATGAGTGGTGCCAGATGTGGACTAAAATGGCTAATTCATTTAAACTAAACAGTAGTTGGATTTCAATTTGACGGTATTGACATTTTATGTTGAGAAAGTCTAAAAAGACAAATTTGTCGTGGAAAAAAAAACATGGAGTTGCCTCTCCCATGACTCATCTGATAATTTGGTAGCAGAAAGTAGCCTGCGCTCGACATGGAAATGGGCTCATCAAAATTTTCATTTCCTGCTTCAACCCCCAGTGCATCTGCAAATTTGGTTAAAAAAAAGTAGACAAAGTTTTACAATGGCTAAAAGAAAGTTTATTTTGCAATCTTTTAAGACATTTTTATAGGACCCAAGATTGTCGGGTGTTTGACGCCCTTTGTCGGTGAGGTGCAAAATCATGAGGAAAAAAACAGCTCTATATTATCTTTCTGTGTGTACTCTGCTGAACACGATTTTGGTGTATTTGATCAAGGTGCAGGTAGACAAATTTGGCACTCCGCGGATGGGTGTTGCGGACGTCATGTTATTTCACCCATAAATATGACATAAATGTCGGACAATCCTCTGAAGCATATAAATCAATTAAACGAATTATAATCATCATCTTAAAAATCATTTTAATACCACCCCGTCACTATTGCTGGGATGTGTGCAGGGGGCAAGGCCAACAGAGTGGTGGCCCCAGGCATCCACCTGAGAGGGGGCATCCACTTTCACTTTTTGGGTCTTTTAGCCCATGTCTCTGTATTCACAAATGCAGAGGTGATTCAAAAGATAAAACAAAAGTAAAAATGAGATTAAGATTAAAGGATGAGTATACTTTATGCCTGAAAAGGAGAGCCATTACAAAAGCACAAAAGCACCACACTTTTGCTGTTTGTCTGTTTGCTGGAATCGAACCCATTACCTCTACACACACACACACACACACACACACACACACACACACACACACACACACACACACACACACACACACATACACACACAAAAATGTTCCCATTTTACCTGGTTTTGATCATTGGCATCTCAAACGTGATGTTCTCTACGACGGTGGCATTCAACAGCCAGGGCTTCTGGGAAGCGTAGGCCACTGCACACCTCTTCCTACCAAAGATGTCAAATGCAACACAAGACTCATGGTAAAGATTAGAAAGATTTTCGTCTGTGGAGACTGCTTGGTGAATTATGCATGAACAGCATTCAATTCCATTAAAAGGTCACTCAGTGATCATTAAGGACTGAGATGTGTTTGTCAAGTCGATGTGCAGCTCAGAGTCAAGGCAGTCCGCAAAGGGAGAGGAAATCTATTATCTTTAGTTTAGAGATAAACACGAAAATGGCTGTTTGACTGTGCTGATAATGATGATGCGTCTCCACGGAGACCGCCTTGGAAATGACATTGTGTGTTTCAAGAGCTCACCTAATGTCACCATCACCAGCTGTGTCTCGATCTGTGGGACTGCAGGGAATATATAGAACAGATGCATTTACCAAAAAACATATATACGTTATTAATTATTCTTCATATCATACAGTACATCAGTCCTGTATTGATGAATAAAAAGCACTTCTTTATACATGCTTTCATCTCGATTGTCCTTTCTGTGGTTTGCCTTAGAAACGACTGAATGAGAAATGTCTGCATCTCAAAAATCCATGACAAAATACACCAAGGTAGATCCACAATGCACAAATCCACCTTGGATTATTCTGTATTTTTAAAATGCTATAAAAGTATTCAGTTTGAATACCTACTGCAAATAGGTAAAAATCTACAAATGGTTCCATTACCACCTCAAAATGAATAATGGATACAGTACCAACTAATACTTTTACCTTTGTTAAATATGCAAGTGCATAATCAGATTCCTCAAATAAATTAGGGTAAAATATTTATTTTGAAAAAAGTGTCAATGAAGACATTACTGAATCGCAACAACGCACATATACATACAGTACGCACACATACACAACCAATGTAAATATAAAATGCAGTTTTTAAGTGGTGATTTTAATTATTAAAAAACAATTCAAAGCTACATGGCCCTGTGTGAAAAAGTACCCCTAAACCTAATTACTGGGTGGGTCACCCTCAGGAGCAAAAACTGAAATCAACTCAAATCAATAGCTGGCAATGAGTCTTTCACATCTCAGTGATGATATTGTTGCCCACTCATTCTTGCAGGATTGCTTTAATTCAGCAACACTGAGGGGGTTTCGAGAATCATCTGCCTTTTTAATGTCATACCACAGCATTTCGGATTTCGGATTCAAGTCTGGACTTTGACTAAGCCACTCCGAAACCTTGATGAGAACATTGGATGAGAACTTCAACTATACAGGGCTGAGCTGCAATTAATGCTCAGTTGTGCATATGCTCTGTTATGTTTGTTTTTTTTACAGTGCACATTTTCAGTTTGCAGTACTTGTTAGTGCAGATTATGAACCCTTACCCAAGAGTTTGAGGACACCTACAAGCCTTTATTCAAAATTGTAATTAAGGAGAAAAAAAAAGTTTTGGACATATTTACATACACACCTTTCATCACCCTCTGACTCCAGATTGGGTAGGCTGCAAATAAAATCAGAGGAAATGTTATAGTTACAGAGATCAGAATACAGTAGGAGGTCACCATACGTTAACTCACACAAACTCATTCCGAGGCCATTAGAAATGCTTGGTGGGTTGTTTACGGCTTTGCACAGGCTCACTTGAAGCCTGCGTGTAT
Source organism: Hippocampus comes (assembly GCF_001891065.2). Classification (NCBI taxonomy): domain Eukaryota; kingdom Metazoa; phylum Chordata; class Actinopteri; order Syngnathiformes; family Syngnathidae; genus Hippocampus; species Hippocampus comes. The sequence continues at coordinate 3,715,664 of NW_017806072.1, forward strand.
TTTTAGGGCGCACCAATTGCCATTTGCCCAAAGGAGCTGACGGCTCACAACTGAGCGCTTCCCGATAGTGCATGCTGATTTATGGCAACTGGGAAATGGCAGCCACTACACCTGTGAGGAAGTGAAATGTCGCTGGCCATTTGAGAAGTAATGACATGACACACACACCTACACACACGCATACGCACATGCACACAACAAATGCATAAAGACAATGGAGAGTATTACCAGGTACAGTAATTCCAGCAGGGTATGAAGCATACTAGAAATTACGCAAGTGTAATGATAAAACTGTACTTGTAGTCCTGATTTGCAAAAGTAACCATCTTGATTCCCCACTGAAGGACAGTGGACTGAATGACGTGATTAGAAATGAGAGAAAATGGGGTTTGCATTTTTGATTTCACCATGTGTCTAGCAACCAAGAAAACATTGCATGAGTGTCAAGTATGAATATTAGCTGGTGGGTGCACATACATGTGTGAAGTGACATTTATAATCTGAAATGCATAGAAGGGCTCTCTCTTAAACCGATTGAAAAAAATATGATAAACGTATTGTTAAAGGAGGGCCATTTTTATGTTTTGCTTGGAAATGACTGAAATTCGTCATCCTTGTGGAATCAGCATGCCAAATACCACAATGATTTTGTAAGTGACTATAAATGAAAGTACTAAGAGGTGAAGGGTGACTTGGATGATCCTTGTACTCAAAAGCACATCTGATTAGCTTCATCTTCACATCAGGATAAGGTGGTAAATTAGCTTTCTAGCCATGCCTCAAGCATTCATGCCCTCTTCTTTTATTTTCTGAATTTTTTTACGTGTTTGGAGCAAGAACTAGAAATTTTAAATTAATTAATCTTCGTGTACATGTTTTAAGTCATACAAAAGGAAATCAGCGTATGTTCCACTGTTAAATTAAGTGTGAAATGTCCCACGTTTACGATTGTGCTCATAAGTTTACATCATCCTATGGCATGTAAACTGACTGTATGAGCACAACTGTAAGGACGGCACAAGCCAAAATGTTCAGATGTCCGAGTACTACACAAACACTGAAGACAGCGTTGTGGACATGGACATAAAACAACATTTCTATATGGAGGACACACCGACATACAACAAAATCGTGTGTGTGTGTGTGTGTGTGTGTGTGTGTGTGTGTGTGTGCGCGCATTAGCATGTGTATGTGTGTGTTTGACAATATCTATGTATGGGGACATTGCCCTAAAAGAACCGTGGTTGTCCAGGGGAAAACTGTTGAGTTGATTGCACAGCAGGTTGAACTATTGCCATCTTGCAGTTAATTACTGCAGCAGCTACAGTTGAAGGTCACAGCCTTGCCCTGACTGTCCTTTTAGAGACTCTTGACTGCATGCCAAGGTAGTCACCCACTTTAATGAATGAGATAGCCTTGACACGCTCAGCTCACTTTGCCAAATTTGGGGAGAGAGAAATCGAAATGAATGGAGTTGGCGAGGGATTGTTGGGAGTGTTAGGTGCACGGTGTCAGCTCAGCTGCCACATATTAATACTGTTTTGTGTATATATATATATAGCATATGATGAATGAGTTTGGCAACAGGCATGACAGGACACAGAACTGATATGACTGGTGGGACTGACGGGGCTTTGCTCGGAATGTTATGTCGATCAAGTAGGGGACACTTTGTTGACAAATAGACTATCCTGGGGAGGTGGTGACATATTAGCCTACAAGGCTAGTAAGGCTAGAATTTTAATTGTTGGTTAGTTTCTCGTGACTGGAGGTCTATCACACATTAGGAGAAGCAGTCCTGTGATATGATTTCATTTTCATTGTTGTTTAATTGGTGTGAAGAACCTTTTCTCATAATGTTATCACAGTAGCAGAATTGTCGAACAATTTTGGAAACACCATGTCTGGTAGAGGAAGCTGAAGCTTATCCTAGATAACTTTGAATGAGAGGCGGGTACATTCTGGACTTGTAGTCAGCCAATCGCAAGAAATACATAAACAAGCAATCATACTCAGATTTACACTTATGGGCAATTTAGAGTCTTTATTTGGAACGTGGGAGGAAGCCATAGTACCAAGTGAAAACAAGTAACCGACATACACTGAGTCGAGACTCAAATCCAGGACCTCTCGACTGTGAGGGAGGCGTGCTACCCACCACCCAACATGCCGGTGTAACAAGAAAACAATAAAAAAAAAAAAAAAAAAACAGAATTGACGAAGGGGTACTTTGAAGAACTTGAGAGGTTGCGTATTACGGAGAATACCGAACGACCAAACCTGTAACTGACCTGTTCCAGGTGATTGTTCCTGATACTCGCTGCATCTCGCCCAGTGCTGCCAGCAAGAGGGAAGATTTACCACAACCCACTTGGCCCACAATCATGGTCAGCTTGCCTGAAATGGGCAATCGCGAAAACAGGCAATTACAAGACAGAAAGGATGCGAGCAGTCAAAGTTTATTGCCTGAGGCATACCAAAGGGAACCACGATGTCCACATTGGCCAGTGTTGGTGGTCCGTCCGTCCACGTGAAATAACCGCTGCATATCTGAAGAAAGCAACACGCATACAATAATGAAATACAAGGTTTCTTTCTGTGTAGCACATTTGAGACACATGGCAATTCAAAGCGCTTTATGTAAGACACCAACGACAGGCGTTAAAAGCCCAGAATTCAAATTAATGTGAAAGCAAATATTATAGAATTACAGATTGAAACTTAAAATACCACACATAAAAATGCAAATGATTTTATAATACAGGAAACTGGATAATACAGACTGGACTCTATCCTATCTGGCATCGGATATCAGCGGCTGTTTTATGCAGGATATTCCAAATTCCAGTCACAGAGGGCATTTTTCGATTTTGGGAGTAGTTGTTAAAGAAGAAACCTCTCCAAATATAGTCGACTGGACGTCACAAATGATAAATAGCAGTCTGCTGTAACTATGATGGAATGCCCCTCTGTCGCGATCCATTGTAATCCATGGACATAAGGAGAATTAAATGAGCCGGCCGATCAATACAAGCCACAGAGAGGGCAAGAAATATACAGATGGCCTTCCATTTTATTCAGTCTTACCTTGATACAAATGTCTTGTTCCGCAACCAGGTAGGGTGCGTCAACCTCATGCTCCCCATGTGATCTGTAGTTGTTCCAGTCGTCTCTTGGCGCATGCTTCCTGTTTACCACTTTCAAGGGCTGCAGGGTTTCAGATAGACAGTGTAAGGAAGGGGTAAGTTTAGAGCAGGGATGGACAACTTAAATGCTGCCGGGGGCCACAAGTTATCATCCGTTCTACTGGGGAGGGCCACATAGGACCACACGCTTCCTAACCTGATGGATGACAAAAATGCTGTTTTAGGTCTGGACAAAATACACGCATCCGTCCATGTTCTAATCCACTTATCCTCACAAGGGTGTGCTGGAGCCTATCCCATTTGTCTCTGGGCAGTAGGCGGGGTACATCCTGAACTGGTTGCCAGCCAATCGCAGCCAAGTACATGCATATGTGCAAATACATGCTCTGTTGAAATATTTTTAACTTTGATCCACAAATCTACTTCCAATAGTGCTTGTCCTCTTTAGCCTATTTCAAATGACTTTAGGCAAGAGGTGAGGCTGGACTGGTCTCCAGTCAGTTGCAGGGCACATTTGGTGTAGACCAGGGGTGTCAAACTCATTTTTGTCGCGGGCCACATTGTAGTCACATTTTCCTCGGAGGGCCAATAGGACTGTGAAACTGTATAAATGTTTAATCACCTCCTCGTATTATTACATATAAAGTACACAATTAATAGATTTTGAAATCCAAAGTCAAGGAGAGTAGTTTGTTCCCCTGTTGTTGAAGTTTCTGTAATAATGTAAAAGAAGAAAATGCAATAGCTCAAAATGCCTATGCAGATTTTAGCAAGCGTCATGGAAGTTGACATGGTTAATTTGCTTTCGCAGGCCACATAAAATGATGTGGTGGGCCAGAGCTGGACCCCGGGGCTTAGTTTGCCACCTGTGGTGTAGACAAACCACCATACTTACTCACTTTCATACCAGTTCACAATTTAGAGTGATCGATGAATCAAACATGTTTTTGGAATATGGAAGCTAGAGCACGCAAAGACATCTCACACAAGCGTGGCGAGAACACGCAAACTCCACACAGGAAGGCCCGAAACCAGATTTTAACCTCAAAAAGTGTGAGGCATGACCGCGAGGCCACCATCCTCCTCTTTTTACGCTGGGTGTCCTAAAAAAAAAATGGTGTTCTATCCCCAGGGTTGGAGTTGTGAATCGAGTCAATGGCAGTGGGAGCCAAGCCGCCTTGAGGCACACCTCTCAGTCAATCGCAAAACACCACCGTCAAAAACTCGAGTGAGTTGTGACACACGGGGTTAGTGCTAAATTATGCAACATAGCAATTCTACAGCATTGCACTGATCACAAGTGGCACATTTTACATACATATTCATTGAATAATAAGGCATTTTGCAGCTTGAATGAGATGCACTTACCAATGCCTGGTACCTATTTTGGTTATGGTTGTTGGAGCCCGAGGTCAACGTTGTTCTGGGCTCCAGTTCATCCCCAATCTCATCACTGGAGAAAAACTCGCTGAGCTTTTGCACACTGCAGGTCAAAAAGAGAGCAAGCAAATGTTGAGTTGCTTCGACTGAAACTCAAACTAGAAAGGAAAAGATAATGAGGCAGAGTTTGTTTTTTGTTTTTTTCATGGGACATTCTATTGTAGACTTCACTCGATGTTATTTCTCCCCTTAAAATGCTAGCTATGAAATATAGATTTCACATCCTTTTTATTTAATTGACACCAATGAGCCTAGTCTTATGTGGGAAATTTTGCATTTTTTTATACATGCAGGGCTGATCTGAAAGTTTACTACAGTATTATGATAAGATGTAAGAATAAAGTTGAATTATGTCGAGGATAAAAATGTCATCTTAGGAGAAATTATTACAAAAAATGGTCATCAATATTGGTCATAAAATAATTTACAATGTTGCAAGAATTGTTAAGATCTGTCATAAATTTCCAAAACAATGAAGGTTTTGACGCATCAAAACCAACTTCAGCATGAGCAGTTGAATGTGACTTTGTAAATGTTTGTCTCTTTTCCGTTATTGAAGAGTTAATATTAGTGCTGTCAAGCCGTTAATTTTTTTGTATTAATAAATTGCACAATTTTCCATAATTTATTGCGATTAATACAAGGCTTGTAACAGATATGTACTGGAGTAAAACCGTGGAATTAATGTTGAATCATCAAAAACAATATTTAATTTTGACAGTTTACTTCGATCCTTGAATAAAATGCTTCTCGTGTAAAATTCAACAGCTGAAGAAAACAGCCAAAACTGAGTCAACTTAACAGGCATCTTTTTTTATAGTCTTCTCCTCTCAAATCGTCTTGCTTACAGGTTAATTTATCCCTCCTCAAGCAGTGATGATTGGCGAGGCCCCATGGAGAGAACTTGAGCAGAATGTTTTCCTTCCACACAGATAGATGATGCCGCAAAAACAAGCAACTGAAATGCTGTTTGAATTTGGCTTTGCAACATGTGCAAATTATTTCAGATTTCTCCAATGAGCCGCCCAATGGATTTTTTTTTTTTTAGAGTTGAACTTCTTCAAAGTCTGTCCTGGTTCATTTCGCACCAGTGACTCTCGAAAATTTGATAAGACTTATTTCTTTGAACGCTTTACATCATTTAAATTAATCTCCAAATGTAACACTTTAACTGTGACAGCCCGAGTTAATATATAAACATTGACCTATCTTTGCTGTTTGATTTATGATAAGCTGTTCTTAAAAGTCTTTTAATAATGTAGGAAACTGCTATTCCTCAACTCCCTTAAACAAATGATTTTGACATTGTAACCATATTATATCCAACGTAAACATATACCAAATTCTCATGACATCAAGTTGCACTGACACAAATTCCACCATTAGAGTCATCAAATGACTTAAGATACAGTTTTAGTGTGTCAGAAGCAACTTCACTGTGACACGCATTAGCAAAACTTCTAAAGATCAGTTTGTCCTTGCTTTACATTATCATTTATATTTTCTCTCGTGATGCAGAGTCCAAATTCAATGAAATCATCTTTTGTCTTATAAAATGTGCACATTCACCTGGCCCCCAAATTTTTCTAATGACTCCAATTAGCCTCGAGACCAAAGGACAAAAAAAAAAAAAAAAAATGACTCCAATTAGCCTCCAGACCAAAGGACAAAAAAAAAAGACATTCTGACATCTTGAAGGCATTTCTCAGTTGCTCACCTGACAAGAGCTTTGACGGTGGATCTCACGACACTGGAGAGCAGGAAGAGCGGCGTGACCAGAATGTGAAAGAGGGAGAGAGAGGCGAAGGCCACGGCCGGAGACAGGTCAGCGTCCTCCGAGATTTGCACATGAACAACAAACGTCTGCAGAATGTGAGGGCATACAGAATGACTGAGAAAAAAAATTCCAAACAGAACGATTGCTAAATGCTGTTGGCCTGTGTAGGTTGCAGGTGAATAAAATGGTCTCTATTTTATAGTCACGATGCGCTCTAACTCTGCGTGGAGGCAAGATTTTCAAATGTCAGTGGACTCTTTGCTTTCCATGGGCTGAGTATGAGCAAAGTGCACTTGAATATGATTGCTTATACACACACAATAAGAAGCTAATCCACTGTTTCCCACTCACCGTCAACACAGCTGCAATTGGAATAGCTGCATTCATGAAGACTGAAAGAGAAATAGACACTTCATCATGAAGGGAATTTGAGTTGGGGGGGTTTTCTGTCTATGTAATACTGTACGATGTGGAATGCACATTGGGACGCAAATTAGATATTTTTTTTGTCAAGCAGAATACATTGAAAAGTATTGCAGTGCAATCAACTCATTCAAGTGTGCTGTTGCTTAAAAATGACTTCCAACAAATAATATTATCTCAGCGGCTTCGGATGGATGGTTGTTGTTTGATGTATTGTTGCCGTACTCTCACATTCGATCACTCCCACTGTTCCGTTACAGACATAAAATTGATATTATTCAGCATGTGTATTACGGGACTGGAGCTTTTCCAGGATGCAACCATTGTTGTTTTAGAACAGGGGTGTCAAACTCATTTTTGGCGTGGGCCACATTATAGTGTCCGTTTTTTTTTGGGAGGGCCATTGTGACCACAAGTTATACAAACCATAAGTTTAAGTTACTGTAATGAGAGGTTTGGTAACAAGAAAATGTTTACAGTATCACTCTTATTTATCACAAATGAGAATTTCAAATTTTGGTAGAGATTTTAGCAGGCATCATGAAAGTTGCAATCTTTGATTTGCTTTCGCGGGCCACACTAAATGATGGGGAGGGCCAGATCTGGCCCCCAGGCCTTGAGTTTGATATCTGTTTTTTTAGAAGATTAGACTAAAACAAACATGGGGACTGTCTTGTTAGAATGAATGTATACCGAAATCCAATATTGACCAATTATTACTGTGGTTCATTGAAAAGTCAACCAGAGCACAGACACAGCTCTTTTTTTCTTCTTCTTTTTTCACTTTTTTGGTTCCTTTCAAAAAGGGCAGTATATTAAGATTATCTTACTCACTGGATATGGAAGTGTAAAGTGCAAAGGCCTGCAGGCTGGTCAATTCCTTGCCCCTGGTTTCCTCCACACTGTCACAGAAGATGCGTTCCCATGCGTAAAGCTTCAGTAATTTGATGCCTCGTAGCAATTCATTGGTTTTCTTGAGGCGCTCGCTGGAATATTCCTGAGATGCCAGAGAGAGATTAATTCATTATTATGTATGTTAAGGTCATGAAACATTGAACAATTGCAAAGGAAGTGTGAATTCAAGTACATTCTAGGTTCATTCCGAAATTTCACCCAAAGGCCGATTATTGCAATTTTTTTTTTTGTCAGGAGTGTACGTGTGGATGTTTCACTGCCATCATTACATCCACGTCATTACTTTGCAAGATATCAATTTGTTACCTGGAAGAAAGAAAGTGGGCGAAGCAATGTTGACTAACACTATTTGTCAGGTTCTGTCCATCGGACAGCTCGTTTACAGAGTGAAAAACAGCAGTTAGGCAGTGGGTGTAATGACCTGAAAGAGTGAATTCAAACACATTCAAGGCCCTACCTCAGGTCAATGAATGAATGAAACATAAACCGCTCAGTCACTGTAAATAGCAGACAAATGCACAGTCGTGTGCAACTGTTCATCCACATCATGTATAGGTCAGCGATTTTACAGCCCAAGCGACCTTCTGACTTCCCCATCTCTATGGCATGACTACTAAAATAGAAGGCTGCCAATGCTAAGACTCACCAGAGTGCTCTTCTGTGTCTGTGACAGTTTTGTGGCAACAAAATACTGAACGGGCGCAAGCACAGCAATGACAGTTGCTCCTATCAAGGCACTGATTCCCAAGAGGTAATAGAGCAAGATCACTCCCACGATAATCTGGGAGCGGAGGACACAACAAAGAAAGAAATACAGTACAGTACGTCAAAAGATTGCAAGGGGCTAAATGATCTGGTTCGCTTTTTCAACAGAAATATACAGCAACGCCTGGGTTGAAGTGTTCCTTGAGGGAGAAAAAGAAATAAAAGTAAAGAACAATAATTCATCATGCAGAAGAATTCAGAACATGTAACATTTAGCGATATAATATTCTTAGAGATCAAAGTAGACCAAAACGTCATTATCTTTACAGGCTGGATTAATGATGTGCTCTACGAGCACAAGTCACTGGGCACTCTTCTCAATCAACAAATCAGCCAGGTTTGACTCGGACACCAGAAAGTAGTATCTACAGTTTGACTAATGCCTCAAGGTTTGTGGGTACAATTTACAAAACTGCATTTTCATCTATTATCTGAACCGCTTATTCTCACGAGGGTTGAGGGCATACTGGAGGCCATCGCTGAATTGGTTGCCAGCCAATCGCCAGCCAATCACAGGGCAGACATAGACGAATAACTGTTCACACTCATAATCACACCAAGGAACAATTTAGAGTGTTCCATCAACCTGCCATGAATGTTTTTGGAATGTGGGAGGAAACCGGAGTACCCAGAGAAAACCCACACAAGCACGGGGAGAACATGCAAACCACATACAGGAAGCCCAGAGCCTGGAATCGAACCCTGCACCTCTGCACTGTGAGGCGGATGTGCAATCACACCTTGCCGCCCTGCATTTTCATTCCCTATTATTTTAAAAATGGTCTACACAGATATCTTTTGGGAGTTCGGTGCGTAAGAATACAAGTAGATTGACTTCAAAACCATTTAACACCTTCATGACGAAATACGGCCATCTGCTGCCTGTGGCTTGACACATCCATGGCGAGATAATGTGACATGTCACATTCACAGGTTCCCCTTCACAGGAAAATGCCTGTTGGTGGTGCGAAGTAAAATGTGACTTATTAGAAGCAATACCTTTCACAGCAGTTTCCCAGGGGGGCGAGCATCATTTCTGACTGAGACATGGGTTTGTTGCTAACATACTCTCCAATACCACCATCACTTTTTGTCAGTTGCAATTCAAATTACACATGATCTTATGAATATGCCGCTGTATAATGCTCTGGCATATGACATGGCAAATACATGGCAGTCTTTGGGCTCGTCGCCAGCCAATCATAGGGCGTGCATAGACAAACAAGCATTTACACTCACAATCACATATGTGAACAATTTAAGCCTTTATTTGACCAAGGGGGCAAACGTTTATGAGGGTTGGCAAGGATAGCGTATTTTAAGTTCTTATCAGGGTTCATTCAAGGTCACAAACATTTGACATTATCCATATGTTTGCCAAAAGTTTTTCTTGCCACAAGGAAATTTTAAATACCATATGTTCAAAATTTCCTTGTGACAAGAAAAACCACGAAAATTGTTGGGGAACGCCTGGAAAACGTTTGCTGAACGTTTGTGACCTTCAATACACCTTGACAAACTCTGACGAGAACTCAACATTTGCTCCCTTCACCAACACTCGGAAATGTTCGCCCCTCAGTGGGATACTGGCTATCAAGTTTTCAGTTAACCCACCATGAATGTTCTTGGAATGAAAAAAATAATTATAATCGGTATTATTTAAAAAAAATAAATATTCACTAATGTGGCGGGGGAGCGGTATTTACACATAGACGCACAATCTGGGTGGTCTTCAATTGCCCACGTCACAAACACAGCCGACTTCATCATCCGCAAGGGGAGAGCTTGCAATTTATCTTCCAATGTCCTGCATGGACCCCAGCAAGTCTGTTTCTGTATCTGCAATGCCAAGCGCATCATACTCGGGCATACTGAACTCGGAGTGCCCTGATTTTCATGCAAATGAGGGATGCCACAAGGACTGGCAGGGCAAAGATGACATGATCCCACAACAGTGCTCAAAGGTGCAAAGGCCCCGTTACGCCCAATTCTTCCTGTGCAAAGTCTAGTAAAATTTCAGACATGCGCAGAGTTAGCGCTTTGTGTTCGACTTGCAGTCAGGATGAAAATAGTCCCCCAAACAGAAACATTGAAATACAAAGGCAACACTTACATGCAGCACTTGACATAGACCTTCATGTTTCCTACCTGTATGGGCATAGCCCACAAGTTGGGACAGAGAAAGAAGAACCACATGAGCTGGTTGGTATCTACGGCAACGAGGTTGCAAATTTGAGCTACAGTGAGCTCGCCCATGGACATGTTGGATGTGCACAAACGCATGATCTTGTTGTAGATTTTGGTCTGAGGATATAACAGCCACAAGATGGATGAGGTCATTTTCTCAATTCACTCCATTTCATAGTGAGCTCCAGAAGCAGAGTACTGTACCTGTATGGCCCCGCGTAGCTTGATGCCAGTCTCAATAGCCACATAGTAGGACGCCTGGAGGAATGTTCTTTGCAGGAGCAGTGCAAAGAAGAGCAAGACGGCCAGCACGTATGCATTCTCCAGAAACTCCTTGGAGGAAATAAAATAGATCCCGAGCAACCTCATCTGGAAGGACAGAGTGGGACAGAAATATAGAGGCTGCCTTTGTTTTGCTGTCATCTAAAACAATAGAATCAAGCAGGATTTCACACTTGAAATCCATGCTGAGTTGAAAAAAAAAATTAAAAGGGAAAATGATAATACTGTACTGCGTCGATCAACATCACACATGAGCATCATAGTGGGAATGAAAGCCTAGTCGATAACAAATTATTGAGATGAAAGGAGACTTAGTCCCTGAGAATGGAGATTGGATAAATGATCCTGAAAGATTTATTTTCCCGGGATGGATTTCAAATGATTAATTTATGACTTCAATATCACACCAACCATTTTTCTCTGAATCGATGTACACAATGCGGCTCCTTCATCCCATCACTCACATCATTCAGACATCCATTCATTTTCTTTCCCACTTGCTCTTGACCTGTCTCCCCGGTGGTCAGTTTAGCCAGGAGTCAAAGTCAAAGTAAGCAAATGGAAACATTTTTCAAGAACCCAAAAATTGCATCTTTTGAAACACAAATATACATAATGACATGTGGAATTATATCCTGAACAATTAAGTGCAGAGGGCAGAATATGTTCTGAAATGTTTCCCCTCAAATTCTATCCAAGGGTGATTGACACTGCATCGCCACGCTCGGCGATGCCTGGCTCACGACACCCGTCTCATTCTATCTCGTTCTCGCTTTGTCCTCTTTGTCATTCAGTTCATCTCTTTCCCATACGGTGCAGCACTGCTTTCCCAGACTACATATGTAGATAAAATCCAGCTGTTATTGTTGACATATGCAGTTGTTGTGCCATTTTTATTTTTGTTGCTGTTTTCGATCTGTTCTGTCTCTTCTCTCAAAGGTGCTTTTTTTTTCCCAACTGCATATCCAATAAATATCCGCCTCCATACAAATAACAGATGTGGTATATGAACTCTCCTTTTGCACTGCAAAACTATTCCTGTAGGAAAAGGCATGTAGAAATACCATACGACTTGACTAAGCAGCCAATCGGAACATGTGACTCACAAATAAACCCCCAAAAATTAAAACAGTAAAACATTTTACCATAGCCATTGGTTCAAAAATCAAACTAAAAAAATGCTCAAATTGGACCGATTACACAAGAGTCTATTTTGGCTCTTCAAAAGCATCGTCTTCAACTGATGTCGGAACGGTTTGTACTATTTTCACTTTGGCTTGTGACGTTCCGCTGCAGCACAGGGTGAATTTCTGACTTCAAAATGAGAGAGATGCTCTCACAGGCGGATGCCAGAGAGTCTCTGTGATGTGATGGGTTGCCTTTTGTGAAATCCTCGACAAGTCCGACAGTAATAAGTCTCATATATATTTGACAAGTCCCAAATCAATGCTCCACCCAAACTGGCATGCCAGATGGCAAGAGCATCTGAAAGGTCAATCTTTGGAAGGAATCCAAATGCCAGGTGATACCTCGCTCAACGTTTGTACGTGCTTGAGTGGTTTTTCTGCTAAAATACGACAACAGCAACAGATCTGAACGATTCATTTTTCACGTTAACCCATGAAAGCTAGCAAGAAACAGATCTCATCACTGAACAAATACTGAACATGTAGAACGTTTCGTCATTGCCAGCCCCAAATGTTGGATCCGAAAAAAGACATTAATTATGCATGCGCGAACACATTTTTAGTTTCCAGTTAATGACAGAGGTATTAATACTGCAGTACAGTGATCCCTCACTATTTCGCGGTTCGTTTATCGTGGCTTCAGTGCATGCGGATTTTTTTCAAACATTTAAAAAAAACTTTTTTTTTTTTCAATATACATGGAGTACAGTACTGTATATGTTGCTCTATGTGACTCGCTGTTGTTTTGCAGCTTCTCACGGGCCGTTTAAAAAAAAATTTTATATATATGTATAAAATTATTAGTTATTTATAAAAATGACTACAGTACTTTAACAGGTGATTTTTTTGAAGTGGAAATTCCCACACAAACATCTCCAGAACTCTGTCACATATGCATCCATCCATTTTCTGAACCGCTTTATCCTCACTAGGGTCGCGGGTGGGGGGGGAGGCTATACCAGCCGTCTTCGGGCAGTAGGCGGGGGACATCCTGAACCGATTGCCAGCCAATCGCAGGGCACACAGAGATGAACAACCATCCACGCTCACACTCACACCTAGGGACAATTTTGAGTGGTCAATCAGCCTGCCAGGCATGTTTTTGGAATGTGGGAGGAAACTGGAGTACCCGGAGAAAACCCACGGAGGCCTAGAGAGAACATGCAAACTCCACACAGGAAGGTTGGAGCTGGGATTGAACTCACGACCTCTGCACTGTGAGGTGCTAACCACTGGACCACCCCCCCTTCAATGTCACATACTAATCAGGAAATATCATTTATAATTGATCAATTGTTTTTACTAAAGATTTTATTCGGTGATGAAAGCAAACTTTTCTAGATGAGTTTTTCTCCAGATTTTGATTCAGCCTTCACTTTTTCATTAGGCATGATTGAACCTAATAGGACGTCTTTATTGACAACGGATAGCTATTGATGGTGCCAGTGGGCACCCATTCCTTTCAGTGACTGCCCGATGATTCGCATTGATTTGACATCAATTTGCTGGCACGGCGTCTGTCGCTTGACTAAGGAGCTCAAACTGACGTTCTTTGTTTACTCTCTCTTCCAGGAACACTTGTTACACTTCAGATTTTTAAATTCTGGTTTAAAGTTATCACTGTTTGTTTTGCTGGTGCCACACAAAGTTAATGTCATACTCAGAAGGTGTTCAACCAATGTTTACTTTTTCTCCACCACTTTGGATATTCTGTAATTTTGTCTTTATTGTTGTTCTGATTTGTCACACTCAGGAATTAGTCAGCAAGCTAATAGCACAACGTTTTTGTTCTTCTTTTATTGCTTCTCCACCTCTACGCACCTGCTCGGTGCCACAGGTCAGCGGTCCAGATGCTACTGAGGGTACGAGAACTAAGTAGAGGCTGAGAGGTGGTCGAGGTTTTTCCGTTGCCGTTACCTCCCTCTGGAGTAACTTTCTGTGAAACGTAAAGCAAGCCCCCTCCCTGTCCATCTTTAAATCTCATCTTAAAATGCACTTTTTCTTTGGCTTTAACCCAAGATGAGACTCAGCATTGTTCTGTTTTGTGTTTATGTTTTTATGTTATTAATTTCATAGCTTCAACTGTCTTGGTTTTACATGTCTGATTTTTATCTTACTCACGGCATTTTGTACACGGCTGTGGTTGTTTCTTAAGTGCTCTACAAATAAATAAAATGAGTTGAGTGAAAAAGTCGACATTGCATATCATGCCTTCGAGCCTCTCACCGGTTGCTGGATGGTTCGGTTGTCCTGGCTGATGTGATGGACGATGCCAGAGATACAGAGTGGACCGACAAAGCCCAGCAAATCGGCCATGAAGCGGAATGTGATGCTGAGGATGAGAGGTCTGCCAAAAGCTTTCCTCAAGGCCTGCCAGATCCACTTGGGTCCCTGTGGCGCCGTGCCCTGAGGTTTCTGATGAGAAGGATGCACGAAAAGAAAAACGTTGGGGATCGTTAATTGGAGTTATTTTTCGAGAGGAAGACATGAAGGTGTGACATTAAAATAGCTCAGCAAAAAAATATTATATAATGTGTATTCTATCCCTCTTATCCTTCAGGGTTGGTGAAGCTGGCACCTATCGCGGCATACTACACCCTGGACTGGTGAGCGCAAACGAGCTTGCAGTAAAAAAAAAAAACTGCCGCTACCACAGAAAGTTGAGCTTCGGCGTAGATGCTGAATCATTACAAAAATCAGTCAGCCAATTCAACGGACTGCTTTAAAACAAGGTCATAGTCATCTGAATCTCCACACTTCCTGCTGCTGCTGCTGCATCGTGGGATACACTGATTAATGGTTACCAGCGGCGCATGACAGCCATGCAGGACAGACCACAAAAGGAGACAAACCATTGTGGCAATGCGGCAGAGGAGGATGAAGGAAGAAGTGAACTCTTGGGATGACATATTATTCAATTATTTATCACGGCAGCGTATTGAATATGATAAGCGCACGGTGAGGGATTATGTTTTGGTGACTGTTTGTCTGCTAGTTTGCAAGAACTACATGGCCTATTTCCGCAAAATTCTCTAGAGAAGGGGCACCAATGCACGAAGGAGCAGCTGGAAACATATACCTTTGTATTTCTGAACAGCTGTGTGACAAAAATTTCTTCATAGTTTAAATTTATTTCAATTTGTATTGCACTCTGTATTAGACATCGTGTACATTCTTCACAAAGCATTGCTCATCCATTGCATCCCTCATACAATTTGTTGTTGTTTTCTTGTTGTACATTTTATTACTGTGATTTCTTTTTTATTGTTCTGTGGTTGCGTAGGCTCCAATGTTTTCTATCAGATGAACTCATTTCTGTCAGATGAACTCATGAACTCATCAGCTACAACATACAATACTAAATTCAAATGATCTTACACAAACTATTTTTGGTGTGTACAGTAATGTGTCTGTTTGCATTGTATGGCGCTGTTAAGTATTGGTCATTTCAGTTTCATGAAAAATCATTCAGGTACTGTATTGGATTTGCAAATGTGCAGCAGCATTAACCGTTGGCCATCAGCACAGTGGAAATAGCGGTTAGCATTTCTTCCTCACAGTACAAGGTTTGGGGTTCAAATCTGGTCTCAGTCTTCCTTGTTCTCCGTGTGCTTGAATTGTTTTTCAGCTTGTACTCCAACTACAGATACACTTTTTGGAGTAGACTATACATCTTAAAAGTCGATCTAAATCCAGATGATTCTATTGTGTGCCACCACTTGACAACATAAAACTGAGTAAATTCAACACACCTTTTTTTTCAGTGTAGAACGCAGTTAAATTGCACTCTTTCTATCAAATGTATAAGAACATTAAGTTCTCTGAGAATTTTTTTTTTCACTTTTGTTGAAAGATCAGTCTTGGTGGAGGTCCACACGCTACTGAATGCTATTCTTTGTGAGTTTGTTTATACTTTGTGCACTCTGTGATGTCCAACAACACAACAGCTTGGCTAAATGAACGCAGTCGGCAATGATTATAGGAAAACATCTGGACTGTCACTGCGAGACTGTTGGATTAAGCTCTCCCAGGAAAAGTTCAATGTAGTGCTTGTGTGCGTTCTCATCTACTAGAAGCCGCTCTCTTCAGCGCTCTGAGAAAACAGAACATGTCTCGATCATGACATTTTAGTGCATACTAATATACAGCGATCTGGCTTCCCATAAAGTGAAGCTCTGTCACGCACGCAGGGGTCACCATGTCGCCTTGTTCACAGTAGAATGGGAATGACCCGGCGCCTTCTCGATGACGAGTATCCAACCCCCCACCAGGATCGTTTTATCTCTCTTCTCAAGCGGCAGGAAGTGAGACTGTGTTCACACTGGACACGTTTAGCCATGACACATGGCTGTGACCTTTCAAACACTGGAAAATTCTGACCTTGGCGAAGATGCCGCATCTTCATGACACGTGCTTCTTAAGAGAGACGGGAAGACATTTAAAGTTTGACTCATCCATCCATCCATCCATTATCCAAACCGTTTATACTCATGAGGGTCGCGGGCGTGCTGGAGCCTTTCCCAGCTGACTTTGAGCAGTAGGTGGGGTGCACCCGGAACTGGTTGCCTGCTAGTCGCAGGGCAGACAGACAAACAACCATCCACACTCACTCAATTTTTTTATGGATGAAAAAACACACTCCCTAATCAAATGATATGCAAAGGCACTCCATTCTGATCACATTTTATTTTTTTTATTTTTTGGACTATGACGTGTTCTTTGGAAAAAAAGTACAATTAGCAACCAATTCAAGTTGATTTGGGACTCGCTTATAAAATGGTAAACAAATAGCAAACACAGATTTTGGGTGTGAGTCTGAGCTCTATTGGTGACCTAGAGATTAGCACATAATTTAATGGTCTAAATTATTCATATGTATAAATGTAAATAGAGATGTTTGTTTATGTTGCTGGGATAGGAATAAAATCTCATATGTCACAATTTGTTAAAGTTCATATTTTTTCACATATCCATGCTATTGGTCAGTCCACACGTGGGAGCTATTTTTACAAATTATTGGCCAATCTATAGTGCTGAAACTGGCTTTCTCTCTTTAACAATGCAATATTCATTCTTGTACAAGCATGATGTTTTGGGGTCTCCTGAAAAGTGATGCTTTTGGAGGTATAAGGATTCTGCCTGACGTCAGCGATACGGGCCCTGTAAGGGAATGCCCCACCTCTCTCCCAGGGCCAGCCGGGATGGGCTCTAGCTCGCACACAAACCTACTGACAACAAGTATTATAGCAAGTGGATGCATAGATAGATCAATAGATGACCATTATATAACTTCACTGGCATTGCCCAATTTGGTCTGAGACCGCGCATTTACTTTTAAGTTGTGAAACAAAACAACCAGGTTTCGATGTGTGTGTACAACAAAAACACTGGTAAATCAAGAATGCAGATTCAAATAATGTCTCCTGTGAATTAAACATCTGAGGGAAATTCCGCATGCTGTTTTTCCAGCTTCCTATTGAATGTGTAATGCTAAACAGCTGCACACTCACCTTCTGGGCTTCGAAAGCGTTGCGGAGCTTCATGTAGTTGGTGAGGGCCCTCATAGCGATGGGCAGCTTTCCGATGACTTTGAGGTCAATGGGTCGCCTGTGAGCCGAGGTTATGAAGGTGTTCATCCACCAGTAGGTGGCTTTGGACAGCAGGTTGACAAAGGGCTGCAGAAAACGGACACCCAGATCCTGAAGGTCCTCGGGGGGCTTCACTTCTGTCGGGTTGGCGAAACACATGTATCGCTGCAAGACACGGACACAACCAGTTAGTTTCATAGGCTCTTAGTTGGCCCAGTGGCTCAACCTGATCGCCCACTTGGAAATGTGCTTAAGGGTTAAAAGCGGCTGATTAAATTTCCATTGAAGATTGGCACTGGGGGGCGGGGGCGGGAGTTACTGTGCCACCTGCAGTGATGTCTTTCTGTTTTTTTATTTTTAATACCAGGGTTAATCAAACTCACTAAATGTGAGATATAAATAAACAAAGAATATAAGCAAAATAAAAATGAGAAAAACAGTGTTGATGTGTTTAAATGAAATCAGAACCAAGGCCATTCATTTCATCTACTGCCTCATTCTTGTCAGAGCACACAGTGCTGATTGTAGAACATCCAACCTGTAATATTGCGTTGACGTTTTGGCCATTTATCCTCCCATATTTAATTCTTGCTAGTTTTTCTCACGGTCTATCACGATTTATGTGATGCGTCGTGGTTGGAAGCAGCTGCGGAGCCCTGGAGGCTCAAAGTTGCTCTCCGGGTTTGGCCTGCGGTCTACCACTGATGCCCATCTCCACTGATGTCGTCCCTCATGTTTCTCATGCAGGTGTGACACATTTTCACATTCTGTCCAGGCTTTCCACAAATAAACTGTGTACACCGAGAAGCTTTGAAGTACGTCTGTAGACACAATAGACTCAAATGAAGCACACCTGAAAGGTTCGCTTTATGCTCCAAGAAGTGCATGCTGTGTAGTGGAACACAACATGTAAATATTGCACCGTGCCTGTAAACCGTCACAGGATGGAATGCTCTGTAACTCAACACGACAAAAGGGCTAACTTAACCTTGGCAAACCTCAGCTTAACTTAGCTCGCTGGGTAACCGTGGATAAAAGTGTCAAAATGGGACAAAATGTGCACCAGATGCAGCAGAACATGACAAAATTTGAAAGGACGGTGAGATGCCGAGGAAATACCCGTCCAAGTTTTGTTACAGCCTATTACATACTGTAATTCTACTTCGGTTGACTAAGTTTCTCATCCACACTGTGATTGCCGCGGCAAATTTTTTGACAGTCTGAAAATCAGGCCTGACATCCACAGCAATCATTGCTTGTCACGTTTGCCGATGCTGTCTAATATCGGTGGCTTGAAATGTGATTGCCGTGGGCGCCTGGAACATTTTATCAATGTAGCATAACCAGCAAAAACATAACCCACTACATTATTTTTCCATTTTAAAACTTTGAGGAGGTGTGAAATCTAATGCATTCAATTCTAGTGTTAACCATGTATTGGAAACTCTCTGAGCCATTATGGTTGATTACCTGGATATACTTTTAGCGTGTGTACTTTTTAAGCCTGTTGTGTTTCAGGTGACTCATTGTGCTTTGTGCTATTGAGGGCATTCTGCTTCATCATGTGCAAAACATGATGGGAGCATTGCTTTCACAGCTGTTTAACCAGAGGAAACAGAATCAGCAGATTAGGTGTACGCAGCACAGGGATTAACAAATTGTCAGGAGGAGGAAAAGTGACCAAAAATCTTTGTTGAACTGAATAATATAAAATATGAAAAATGTCAAAAACCGTGGGGCCTGTTTGCTCTCTCACTTCGCATTTCGGTTTATTGCTTTGCTCGTTGGAACTCCACACTAAAAGCAGACGTTAGTTCAAAAAAAAAAAAAAAACTCAACAACAACAATAACAACAACAAACCGAAATCAATCTGCTACACGTGTCTGCACACATTCATCATTACAGTAAGTGAGGGCACACTCACTCTGCCCAGGATGACATTGATCTCCACAGCCAGCAGGAGTCCATAAAGTAGCACCAGCAAGCATGTGATGCAGTAGCGTAGCTGCCTGGCGCCGATTCCATGCTCTGTGTATTTGGCAAACTTGATGGTTTTCATGATGAAGGCAAGAACCCAGTAGATAAGGAGGGCTGAGGAGATTTCACGTGGATAAGTGGTCAGACAAGCCGCAAAAATAATGGTTCCGGTATTTATGACATCAACAAGTTTTTCACTTTTAATTTCCTTTATCAGCAGTGACTTGGCTAGACTAAGTGTATTTGTCCTGTCTTGTCTTTGCTTAACTTTCTGGGCTATACATATAAACAAAAACAGACATAATACATCATAATATAATGTATATTCTTGTGCGAATCAGTCTGGTGGGCAGGTGAGTGAGAGTGACAAGGCAACAGTAACGCAAGTGCATTTTTACTCAATATATAATTGTTATACAAAGGCTAGCAGGACAGCACAATCGCTCCGCTACATTGGTCAGCTTACCCCACTTTGGTCCTCTTAAATGCAATTCACACAAGTCTGCTTTATTTTAGGTTAGTAACCTGTAAATATTTTAGGTGGGCTGATGGTACCGTGGCCCTGGATCCAGAGAAGAACAAGAGGCTAGAACCCCACTAAGGAAATTGGATTTATGGCCATTTATTTTTTATATCCATTCATTTCACAATCAAATCGCCTCTCTGTATTCAGTATAACGTCATATAGTATTAGAAGGAAAAATAAAAGTGCCATCTGGAAGGGCACTGGTCTCACTGGAGTCTCTCCAAGAATTTTACATATTATCTGAGGTCAACTTGTGAATAAAAAAAGAAGTTTAAATAATATGAATTATTGATTCGTTGTTCAATGTGCTTACATTGATTTTATTTTCTTTGGTTTACACTCAATTTATTGTTTGACTGAATCATCCAACTCGAAATAATAAATAAACTTGAACTACACTGGACAGTTTTACTCAACATTATCAAACCCATATTTACTTTTACAAACCTAGAAAACTGGTTTGCAATGCAGCAACAAAACAAGAACAGTTTAAATAGCTCATGGCTCAGTTATAACAGTAATACAAGCGGATAACATCTCTTTGAAAGTGGCCATCCAATGAAAGTGTTATGTTGTAATTTGTAACATGAGTTAAATAATTTTGCCTACAACTGTATTTACACTACAAGGTCAAAATGATTACTGAAACTCTAATACAGACTAATTCAGGATTTCTTGCTTCATTTGTATGGAAGAAGATCAATGCCACAGCACCAGAGCCTGCTAATGCACCGGCTGTGTCAAAATCTGTTGCCCCACTAAACTGCTTCTCCCTTGGTAGAGCGACTCTGACATGAAGACCTACTTGCCCAAGAAGGCTCAGCAAGCAAGTGAAGCACTTAGAGCGTAACACCGTTTACTTAATGCTGCACTGTGTTAATTTTGTTCTTTATTATTTCAGTCTCGAAAAACAGTATCTTGCATCTTTTCTACACGGCTATTAGCAGACTCGTTCACATTAATATCTGTGTTGGGAATACAGAAAACAATCAGGCAAATTAACTCATGCTCATTTGCTTAATGAAAAAAGATTATTAATGTCTGCTTGGAGCAGTGTGGACGCGATGATATTGTTTTCTATTCTGATGCTGTCTCAGCTCAGGGCAATGAACCGTTCAGTTAGAGATGCATTACGAAATCATTCGCCTCATTTTTAGAATCCGATCACCATGAAGCATGTAGAGGCTTACATGGTGGTGGTTGTTCATTTCAATGAAAAGGTCAAAATGGCAACGTATGATTTATTTAATCCTGGCTTTGCAGGTCATGACTGATTCAAACCCAATAGAATGATAGAGTGAGCCACAGAGACCGACGAAGCAAGGTTAAAGTGTACTGGAGGTGCATAATGGCTTTACCTAAGAGCAGTTTGGGGAAGTTGGAGGTCTCGATGTTATGATAGTAGACAATCGAGGTGATGCCAGCCATAAAGGCAAGACCTGCAGGCATGTACAGGTGAAGATGGAGAGATTTGCTGAACCTACAAGTAGGGCCAGCGGGAAGAGACAGAATTAAAAATAAGCAAACAGTGGGTCAAGTTTATGTCTCATTTCCATTTCTTTCGGCTTGGTTTTAATTAAAAAATGTGCATCTGTAACGTCAATTGACACTGCTAGGATGTTGTGGTCCGACCGGCAACAGTCCATACAACAAACTCAATTGTTATGGCAAGTTATCTGCCAGTGGTTGGTGGCATCGATGCTAATTGTGAGCGTTAGTGGCACTTTACCACTGTATGTTAGCATTATGTTAGCTGGGCCTTTAGACAGTTTGTTTGGAAAATACACATGTGGAATGCATTTTTGTTTTTTGTTTTTTTTTTTCTTTAGTTTAACAACAAATGTCAATTTCATTAAACATTTTAAAGCCTCTTTTGAAGAATTATTGATTATTTGCCAAACTGCTGCTTATTGTGAAATGAGTTGAATTGAGTCCACTACCACCATACAGCGCATGGATCTTAAGGTTCCACTTGCAATTGACAGCAAAAAAATCGTCCCCACTATATCAAGGCGCCACCGTACAGTCATTCTCATGTGACCAAATGAGGCAAGTGAGATATTATATTACTATCACTCTGATGCAGTGCAGTTCTACAACACTGCAAACTCCAAACACAATAATGAGCAGCTCAAATGTAGAGCTTGCTAATATTGTCAATCAAAATTAAGCATTATTATTTTTACTAAGATATGATTTTGAATCAAATGAAGTGTACAATGTATTTCTATCAAACGAATCATGCTACACACACACACACACACACACACACACACACACACACTCCTCACTGGTGTGTAAACTGACCAGTGATGTTTGTTTTGTTTTTTTTTTTATGTAACTCAACCAGTAAAATGTCAAGCAGGTGAAGAGTTCTTCTGTTGATGTCAGTAAAAGAACCCTCTGATCTGTACACACTCCACAAAGCATCTTACAAGCCATCTCTTGTTTGCTTCCAACCCCCACATATGAAGTCACCAAGCAGAGACACCACAGAGATCAACCTACCCATCGGAGACAATGCCCTCTGCAATCTCACAGACAAGGATGAAGAGCAGCACAAAGGTGAGCAGCCAGCGCAGGTTGTGACCTGGGAAGTGAAGCCAGGTGCTGTGGTGGATGTGGACCTTTGAGCTTTGACTTCCCCAGCCTCACACAGGAAATGAGAAAAGGAAGGTTATGGAAATAAAAACAGGTTTTTACATGATATATTTCTTTCTCAGTTCCCTTCAGCAGCAGTTTTGCGCCGAATAAGAACATTGTGAGCCTGCAATGTTTGACAAGGCTCGTAAAGGCTTTCTTGAGGTAATTTTTCTTCTGATAAATACTCAGGGAGCAGCTTTTCTGATCATTACAGTGATCGCAGAGAGGTGACTTCTGCCGATCCTTGAGACTATCGTTCCCCTCTGACTTCCATGTGAGCTAGCTGTGCTGCATCACTGTGTGTCAAGATGGTCAGGGTGCAATCAGTCTTATAAATAGAAGGTGCTGACATGAAATACTGCATATCTAGATGACTGCTGGTGGGGTAGAAGTTGTAATATTCATGCTAATCCGCACCTCTTCTATGTTTTTGTACTATGTAAAGAGCGGATAATAAACTCATGAGCCAGCGCTTTAGATTTCCAGTTGTGCTGCAGGGTGAGCAGTGTCTAGTGTACAAATGGGACTCTTGTTTAAAACATTCTTTCAGTCCACTCAAGGTAAACGTGAAAACTTAATGGTCCCTGAGGCCTGCGAAGGACAAGCAACAACACAGCTCAGGATAATAAAAGAAACAGCAATAAAGTGTCGCTTTCAACTATCCTTTTCCTTTTCACAATTGATTTACTTCACATTTGTCGTCGGTGTTTTGCTTCTCCACTACAGACTGCTCATTTGTTTCAATTGGCTCAATGTTTCACCTTAATGGAGTACATATTGCCTGCTAAATAGAGACTAAGCTGCAGGTTGCCACATCGAGGTGAGAATAACAGGCAACAGTGTGGTATTTTTTAGGTGCAGGTGATTCAAATTTTGAACAACAAATTATAACGCAAATGCAAATGTTGTGACAGAGGAGGCATAAACCACAGGCTTTGTTCCGGTGTCACCTGCACCTTCAAATCACCTTCAAAGCATCCCTCAGTATTGTTTTATTTTGATTTTTTAAATTGTATATACATGGATTTTTTTTCACAACATTTCAGCTGAATTATGATTTCAATTTTATATGAAGCTTCTTTGAGTGCTATGAAAAGTGCTTGATTCATTTATATGTACACAATATGAGTTTTGGTTGTCATCATCGTCGTCATCATAGTCGTAGTCGTAGTCGTAGTAGTTAGTGGCAGTAGTAGTAGTGTGATGAATGTGTGCATTAACTGTGAAACTTCCAAAGCCGCAGTTCCATACTATGACAGTGATTGACGTTTTTTTAAACAATTATTTCTACTGTGCTTGTGGCGAGTCATCTCGCCGACCTCCAGCAGGGTTACTTCAGCCATTGCCTGTGCCGTCTCATTCATGGTCTCACATCTCATTGAACTTCATCATCGGCCTACCTGTTTCCAAGGGCAAGTCAGTCATACTCACTGTGGTAGACCGATTCTCCATACTGGCTCATTTTTTGGTTCTGTCCAAGCTTCCCTCACCATTAGAGACGGCGCAGCGACTAATAGTCCCTCCTTTTCCGATAGCGCCTTGTTTTGTAAGTATTTTGGTTTTCCAATTCTTATGTGATTTAAGTTTCACGTGTTTAGGCTTTTGCCATTTCATTTTGTATATTTTCGGGTGCAAAATTTACCTTGCCGTTTGCAAGCGCTTTGTAATAACAAAATACGGTAATATAACAAAACAAGTAACAAAAGACATGGACAGTCATGCAATCATAAGCATATTCCGGCATGTTTGGTTTCCCTGGCTCTTTGTCGCCAGCGATTTCTGTTTGTACTTTGTTGGTCCTTCATTTTTCTATAAATTATTTTTGTATCGCAGTCTGCATTTGTGGGATGCGCACACCATGTGGTTCGTTTTTGAACCTTGTCAGTTGTGCTGTGAGAATTTTTTGGGAAACACTGTCCGAGGGAGAGTTGGCTTCGCTATGTGCATTCCCTTTTATTAGTGATGTCGACGCTTTCGCCATACAGTATTGTACAAAACAAGCTAGGACAGAGATGTGATTATTGCTTTCCTCTCTGGCACACCGCTTACATGCGCAGCTAGCTGTATATGGAAAACAGGTGAAAATACTTCCTTCCAGCATGAGTAGCGACAGTAAATGATGGAACCCAAAAGGCCACCAGGACACAGCACATGTAGGAAATGTAAAGGTCTACAGTGTCATGTTCTACACAAGATGGTGTCAATAGCTTCCAAAGGTGACAGTGTCCAATGTTTACGATGCATTCATGTTTACATATGGTATATGATATTTGTAACGTGATCGGTTCAAACCAACATGTCTTCAAGCCATTGTTATGCTAATTATTGCGGCACAGGCTACATACTGTATAGGAAGTCCGCTAAGCTGTTTTTATGTTTGGTCAGATGATTTTTCACGTATAGCGGAGTTGCAGTTCTCCGGTTAGCATTATATTTTTTTCAGTTTGTCATTAGCGGTACCCCTATGTGGCAACAACACAAAACAGCAAAGATGAAAATCTAAATGTTTCTTGAGTTTTGATGCACATTAAGATGAATTCCAGCGTGTCGTCATTTTCTCACAATTTGCAACGTTTGGTGTGCATGTTTCAATTATATTCTAATCACTCACAAATAATAATCAGAATAATTAAACTATTTTCCAATTATATGGCATTGGAAGCGCCAACTGTGGATGGTCCACAGTAACGGCATTTCATATATATGTGAAACAGGAACACAGAGGCAGTGTCAAACCAGTTATGGAGAGTGACAAATTGTTCATGTTTCATGCCTTCTCAAATGGTCGCGCACACAGGGAAGCAAAAGTTGTGGCAGTTACACACTGAACTTTACAATTCATGAATGGGCCACTACTGATTTAGGAAAGTAACAACAAAATCTTTTAAAACCTATACACCATTAGGCCAGAAAACATCATATAGATCAAAGAATATGCACAAATGTTCAAACCTGTCTGAAGCATGTCCATAAAAAATGTCAAACATGCTAAATGGATATTTAAGTTCTCAGACAATACACTGAGTAGGGGTACACTTGTTTGTCAATGTTAGAAGGCAAAGCAACCATGGAAGCCATCAAGTTGAAATCATTATTGATGAATTCATCACGTAATTAGCAAAATTGGGGGAAGGTTCTCAAACCTATTGTTGTGTGTCTAATTTGAGACCCACTGCGGGGACTTGTGCTCATGCTCCCTCATGTGAGTATATGCGATTGGTGGAGGTGTGGGGAAAAAACTCACCGATGAAGAGGATGGGGAATGTGATGAAGAGGAGGAAGACGTGTGGCACTAGGTTGAGCGCGTCCAGGAAACAGCCGTTGTTCAGAACCCCCCCGTCCACATTGTAGGCACCCGAGTTATTCTCGCTCCCACAGAACGCCAAGGACATGGTGGAACCGGGACTCTGCATGTAGCCAGCATGAGGAAGGAGAACAGAAGGAAGAGGGCGAGGAAGAGAATGACAGGGGGGGGGGGGGTATCAGAGACAGATGAGAGACCCACATATTTAAAAAACAAGCAGAATCGTGGCTTTTTAAAGGAGACACTGACAGCCTCTTCAGCAGCTCCTGGCAATTTCCAGTGTGACCTCTTTTCAGTTCTTCCAGCTTGCAGAATTTGGATCCAGTGACGAAGAGGAGAAATAAGGAAGGCGAGAGGTGGGGGGAAGGGGGGGGGCGTTAGAGACAATCCCAGTCCAGTGTAACGGTAGCTCCCTCGAATCCTCTGCAGTCTAAGCAGCTTTGGGGGTCATGATGGTGACAAACATCTGCATCCTGTCTGCCTGCGACTGCCCACATACTCTAAAAGTGAGGCTTCAGTTTTCGCTCAGCTCCGCACAGCTCCGTTGGAACGTGTTCACACTCTCTCACATGGCTCTCACACACACTAACAGGCGCACACAGGGAGAGCGGCGGCAGCATTCTGCAGTGCACCTGCTATTGCCGTGTCTTTTCAGACTGGAGCGACCTTGGGAGACGAGAGCAGGAGGGGCTGAATGTGTAGGCAGGCTGGACGAGTTCACTGGGAAAGGCAGGAGATGAAGAGGGGGAGGGAGAAAACACAGAGAGATGAAGACACAGAGGAGAGATGGTGTCTGCCCAATGGGGAGAGCAAACATCTTAGAATTGTAGGAAGCATGAACAAGCATGCTAATCTGAATCCCAACTCAGTTTTATGAGTTGCCGACCTCTCTCTCGTTTTCATTCATTGAACATATACATAGACCTCAAACAAAAAAAGAACTCACACAACCGTCCATTGGTAGGATGCAAACGTAAGAAAAGACATGAAATATTAATAGATTCCTGCATGGGATAAATGTGTTGTGTGTCCAATCCATTGGGGAGAAGACGGTGCGTGCAGCCAATCATGGAACTTGTTCAGAGGATCAGTAAAACTCACATGGGAGCAGATTTGAATAATATCATCTAAACAGAGACATCTGTGTGCCCTGCGATTGGCTGGCAACCAGTTTAGGGTGTCTCCCGCCTACTGCCTGAAGACACTTGGGATAGGCTCCAGCACCCCCCGCGAGCCATGTGAGGATAAAGTGGTTCGGAAAATTGATGGGTGGATACAGAGACATTCCCAATGGGTTTTTTTTTAATTACTTTTTTTTTTTTTTTTTTTTTTTACTATTACTGCTCACACTGCGTACATATAGGCTAAGTGACAATGAGCAGTTGCTATGAGCTGTGAGTGCTATTTTAAATCGCCATGGATACAAGATGTGATGCAAGTACTACACAGCTTGTACACTTGCATGCAATCACATCGTATGTTTTGATGCAGTATTATTGTGCCTTTCTGTCACACATTCAGAGCCATGTCTTGATATACCAGCGTACTGGAGGGATGTTCTGCCAGCTCAATTTAATCAGTTTCATGTCTCCAAAACCACATTTGGGGATCGATGAAACAAGTCCTTACAAGAGGAACATTTAATCAAACTTGGATGGTGACCTACATCAACGATCAACCTCCATCAAAGGTGTACATGTGGTGAGTGTGCAGGGAAAAACAGGGCGAGAATAAAATCCGCTCAAATGTAGGTCAACATAGCTTGGACAGCACAGGAAAAAAATATGTATGCAGTCCTAAAAGATAAGACTGGAAGACAAATTGGGAAAGCACGCACAACTCAGCTAATGTAAATTTGAGCTCCAGGCTAAGAGGTGAAAGGTGAATTTGTTGGATCTCATCTCACCAGGAATCCTCATCACTTTTTAGCTCAGGTTTGCACCAATCCGTGGTTTGATATGATATCTATATCAGTGAGTGCAAGTTTTCCAGCAGCTGCCTTTAAATCCGACAGTTGAATTCGTGTCATTGCAGCACATTACGACATTTAAGCATTAATAAATGCGACTTAATCTGAATACAAATCGGGATTGCACAGGGAGATTAGTCATCAAAATACAACAGTATGAATAACATCCCAAGTGTTGAGGCAGGCGATCACGAACTTACCGGTTTGTATCGTGAGATCATCGTTGGCTTCTCAGCATTGCCACGTACGTCACTTCCGACGGAGAAAAGGAGAATAAAATACCGAGGGGCGTCCTGTCATGAGCGCGGAGAGCAATCCGAAATTTGGACAGGTGGCGGAGGGCGTTTTTTCAGGCTTGGAGCTATCCTCGGTGCTGAAGTCGGGTGCAGCGAAGGTGAAAGATCACAACGAAGTCGGGGCAAAGAAGGCAGACACAGGCCCACCCTTTGTCCCCCCCCCCGTCATGAACCGGCAAGCAGTTCAAGCAAAAGCCTCGCAGAGGGTCGATTTAATCCTACAAATGGTAGCCGGACAAAAGTCACGTATGCAGCGCGAGTGGAGATGACTACACAGTGTGGTTACATAACTGGGAAAAGGGATGAAACACACAGCACATGCGGAACACTTTTACGAGGAGATTGTTTGACCTACTTTTTTTAAGATGGATTTTAAATGTTCTTTTAATACCACAGCAAATAACCTCATCAGGATGTGTGCAAGAAACAAAGCTTGAAGACGTGAAGGAATGTATGAAACTAGAAATTTAGGGAGAAGCACTATTGGCCCCTGTGGACACTCATACACGACGACCGTCAGTGCAGGATTTTGCTTCTTCATACTAGTTTCCCTGTCAGGGATGTCAAACTCATTTTCGATTATAGTTCCCTGTTCTGACTGTAAAAAAAACTGTACATGTTTCATATTATGACACATTTGCCCGTGTAATTGATTGTCGAATACATGTAATAGCTTATTGTTAAAATAATTTTGAAATCATAAGACATGGGCGGCGGATTGAGAGACGGCACTACTTCGGGGAAGGAGAGAATTGTGGAGGAGGACTTGGAAAATGTATTTAAGATCAAGAACAGATTTAATGTCTTTGTATTTCAAGCCAATTTCAAAGTAAAATTCCACTAAATTCGCCATCCATGTTTGTTGTTTTCACTTACCCAGGAGAAGTTTGCTTTATCTCGCAGTCTTTGCGAGGGAGTGCAAAACTTTGCGAGGGAACGCAAAGTTTTTTTTCTCTCTCATGTCCCCTTTGGGGCTCCGTAGAATACTGTTAGAATAGTCCAGTGGTGTAGAAATGCTTGCATCTGAATGTGTCATTCCAAGAGCTGCCTTTGATATTTTGTCTGGCATGCAGCTTAAAAAAAATAACAGTACATGCTCAGTCTCTGCAAAATATCTTTGTCGTAAAACAAACAAACCAACAAACAAACAAAAAAAAATATGAATATACTGCACTCCGTATGATGCAACACACCTATGTCTTTGCAAGCTACATTTTTTTAATTAGCACAATCCAAATTTATTTTAAACAAATAAATAAGTGAAGATAAAATACTTTTAATGGGAATCTTTGAGCAGGAAATGACACAAGAAAGTGGCAAAAGATTATTGGACATTGTAATGAGAATAAATGTATGAATTTCATATTGGCCATTTTCTGCAGCATGTTTGCCTCACAATCGAGCGGTTCAAGGTCCAAATCTTCAAATTCTTCCTGCGCTTGCGTGGCTTTTGTCTAGATTCTTCCTAGATTGGCGGATTAATGGATTTGCTAGTTTCATTAAGGATGAGGCAAAACTGGACAGCAGATATCGATTCTTAATTCCTTTGTTATTCCTGTAAACGGCAGTTGAGTTGACTCAATTTGACATTGCCTGAAATACGACACACATCTATTCCCACTAAGACCCAAGCATATAGGAAAGCATAAACATGTTTTTTTGTTGTTTTTTTTTTTTTAGGGAGAGGGGTGGGGGCCGAGGCTTCACAGCCCAGCCTCGTGTGGAATACTACTTTATCAAATTAAGTACTGATCATGAGCATCTTTTACAAATCAAGAGAAAGGCAATTCACTCTCTCAGCGGGATATTCCGTCTCAAATTTGCAAACTAAGAGCAAAAGAAGCATGAGGTGGCTGCAGGAAAGTGCATTATTGTGATGTGATGGAAACGATAAGGTAAATCCCAAAGGAATCCTCAAGAATGAAAACGCTTCTTCTTCTTAACCAGACTGGTGGTCTACGCAGAGACTAGAAGAAGGTTCTGTTGGAGGAGACAAAAAAGATATGTATAGTTTACTCAAAGGCAATACGAGCACACTGACAAAATGTTTTGTCTTAAGGATACTCTGCAACACAACAATGTAACACACATGCAGCTGAGTTTTAGAAGCAAATAATAGTCCAGTCGAAACCAAAACCTTTCGTGCGACTTATTCTGCATTTATGCAAAGCTTTCAAAATGAAAATAAATGAGCATAATTGATCAAGACAGCAGTGTGTACTAGTGGAGAACTCCCCCATTCAGTCGCTTAGTTGACAATGCATGCTAGAACATGTCACAGTCCCGAGGAACGACCTCAGTCAGAACAACTCCCGGAGGCTGGCAGGAGTCTCGGTCTGCTTTATGAACATCCATGACCTCAGGGCACAGGACAATACCACACAGGCCACACATGTGGCTGTATGTTTGTATAAAGCACGCAGGGTTGGCAGATATATGATAGGATGGGTCAGTGATCACATTAGCTGTTAATGTTTTCACCCGAATAGCATGTTTTTATCCAGTGCACGTTGGATCAAGAGATATCGCCTTAAGACTTTCTTTTCTTTGGCTGAAAAAGAAAGTCTATCGTACACGTTACTGACTGCTGCCACTTCCACAAAAGTGGCAAGAAAATATAAAAATACTAGTTTTGTTCCTCCTGAGTGACAGTCACATGTGCTTGAGTTCGGCGAGGGGGGGGACAAATGCCACAGACAACATCAACATCCACTCTGCTGTGCAGAAGAGGAGGTTTGAAAGCAGATCGAGTTACCGGGTTGCGGGTTAGGGCTGAAGCAGGTAGCCGTGCCTGTACAGTGTTGCACTGCCTTCAAACACCTTTCTGTTCACACTGGGACTGACTGACTTTGGGCTGCACAAAAATGTGCAGACACATAGAAACAAACTGCATCATCATATTCTCTGCCCGATCTACATATATTAGTTTACTGGCATCATAATACAGATACTGTATAGGTATTTATTTCAATCAACAGCAAATGCGGCAATACACAGTGATAACAGAGGTTTAAAAAAAAAAAAGGGAACACTTACATTTCATCTTCATAATGTTTTGGGGGCGACACTGCAACAACAACATCGATCCAGTCCTGAAAATGATGACAGATTCGATTTGTGTCGGGTCAAAAAAATATATTTATCACCAAGCCAACAGTGAAAGTGTCATGATCGGTGTTTTTGTTGCCTTTGCTTTGATTAAATTAGGGTTTGTTTCATGTATTGTCATGTTTTCCCTGTTTCCATTTTTTCATGTCTTGTTTAACTCCTTCGGTTTTTGTTTCCACCTGTTGTCGTCAGCCAGGTCCCTTGTTTCGACCAATCAGCTCTCTCACACAACTCGTGTCTTCTATTCAGTTTCTTTCCGTCTTTGTCAGTTCATCGCTTCTGTTTTTGTTGCTGTCTTGTCATGTTGTCAGTTGCGATGAGCCCATTGCCAGATTTGAGAACTGTTGTATCTGTTTTTTGGGACTTCTCTTGATATGTAATTGAGTATTTCTGATTCCACATGTCTTGTTGACTTTTTTGTTTGTTTGTTTTGGGGATTAAAAATGTGGTTTTCCCGAACAGTGCTGAGGTGCTTTTGAGCAAGGCACAGAATCCTCAAACTATATACCGGACCATCTGACTTGACTGACTGGAAAATCATGAAATGAAAACAAATGTAGTCGCATAAGCAGCAAGAATACAAATTACAAAGTAGAAGCCGACTGCTAAGTAAAGTTTATTTATTCATGTGCTGTCACGTCCCTGCCCAACTTGGCCTTAATGCAAGTGGACTCTAATAGAAAAAAAAAAACACATTCCTTGATTTTTGTCCAGATCTGCACTAACTGTAAATGTAATGGCTTTCTCCTTGATCTATGTGCTGTTACACTATGTTTGTGTTATGTTTTTAACAATACTGTTGTTGGTATATCTGATGGCTAACTATTCACGTTTAGATGGGGGATACAGTAAGACACTGAATGAAATGATACAATACCCCTCCACTATTCCAGGCTCGTGCCAGAGAGTTTTGTCCTTCAGTCAGCGGAGCATCTATCAGGATCTTCCCATTAACAGCCATAAGTTCATCACCTGGTACAATACCACCTACAAATGCACATTACAGACATTTAGCTAGCGGAGATAAATTCATAGCACTGGTACTGAACACACACACTATAGGGATGAAATACATACCCGTATAGTAATAAACCTTGACGAAACTTCAGGCGGTTAAGATTACCTTTCTTAATAATGATCACGCCGTCATACTAACCGTGCTTGTCTGCAGCCCCTCCCTCATAGACAGACGACACCACTAACTTCCCCAAAGGTGAGTCAGCACCCCCCTCCAGAGCCAAGTCAAGCTGTCCCTCCTGAACACAAGCATCAGTCATGCTCACCTTACATTTAGTGACAAGGCAACAATCATCCTATTAAGGATCATTTCATGTATGTATGTATGTATGTATGTATGTATGTATGTATGTATGTATGTATGTATATAATAATGATGTATCTGGAGTAAGTACCTTTCTGATTCGCAGCAATCTCACGTCTCGCCCTGCTATCTGGTCTGATGAGAACTTGTTTCACAGGGAGGAAGATAAATGAGAAGGAAGAAAAAGCACCGCAAAACACGTGAGCGCAATAGTAAGCAAACAGAGATGCCAAACTAAAAGAGGAATCACCTTCTCATTTCTGTTTGGCCGCCTTCAGTGATCATTTAGTAGGATTTAAATATGATTTACAATGTTACCAAAAAAAATAAAAAATAAAAAACTTTGTGGTAGCAGTACCGATACATTGTTCTTTCTAATCATTAATTCCTTTGCTCCTGGTCCTCACTGGGGTGAACTGGAGCCTATCCCAGCAGACTTTGGGCAAGAGGTTGGGCACATCCTGGACTGGTATACAACCCATTATCATTACATACACAACTATCACTTGAAATCTATCACATTAATCATGCTAAGATGTTTATACAATACCATTGAGTGGGGATCGAAGTCTTCCATGTACTTCTGAAAGCCCTGGAGGAATATCAATCTGCATTACATCGAGCGCATCCATATATCAATAAAGAATTCACAAACAGGATACGATGCCACAATGGATGTGAATGTTTTGTGCTCACATTTCCTTTGACAACCAGTTTAATTTTACTGTAGGTAAAAGATAGGACAGATGATTCATTCTGCTACTGCCACTCATTATTACTCTCCGTATTAATGATGTGCAGGTTATTTCCCTGCCCTTGGAGCGGTACTAGAAGTGAAAAGTGGCAAACCCACAAAAAGAAAAACAACCTTACTTGTTGGGATTCTGAAAGAGTGGACAATCACTTGTAGGCTGATTACAACCACTGGAACCATCAAAGAGTGGCACAAAATTACCAGGGTTCATTATTTCTGGATGAGAAGCACACTCACAATTTGGCTAAGAAATTTGTCGAGGAAGCAGAAGGGGAAGTAAAAAATGAAAATGGAACCCGACTGTTGAAAAGTTATTAATATGACCACTTGTACTTATGATTCAAGGATAAATCAATAAATAAACTCTACATGGAACTACTTAACATCTGCAAAGTTGTTAAACATTGCAATTATTGACAAAAGAAGGACACACACACACCCCTCTCTCTCTCTCTCTCTCTCTCTCTCTCTCTCAACATCTCCAACACTGGACTTTGGTGCCCTGCTAGAAACAATAGAGGAAGACTACGGCAAAAGTAGGAAGGTTGTTTAACACGGAAGCTTAAATTACTTGTGGTTTGCTGTTTGATTTAAAAGAAGAGTTGAAAGGCACCATCCGTTTCAACATTTCTGCAGGCTGAAACACAAGATCACATGAAAATAATAAGAGAAAAACATGAAGACGGTCGGGCAATTTCGTAACCCGATTACACTAGTCAACAGCAAATTTGAATCAGAGACGGCTTTTCGTGCTCCTAAACAAATTTTTGACACCGATTTCTAAAATGTCTTTACTTTTATATACTGTACTTTACAAAAAGCACATTACATAGTTGGTGACATAGCGTAATTGCATGAGTCATTTTTCAATATTTTTGAAAGACAAAAAAAAAAAAATCTACCTTTTTAGAACACACAGTATTTTTTTAATTGATATTGTAACAAAAAAAACACACAAACAAATAGGTGAACAAGGAAGCAGAAGCAAAAAGAAACAATAAAAATAATATATACCAATGTGTGTTCTAAAAGTATTTTTTGTGTTCCTAAAATATTGAAAAATGACTAATTATGCTATGTGGCCGACAAGATATATACTGTGTGTGTGTGTGTGTGTATATATATAAAAAAAAGCTATAGATCCACAAATATTATTTTCCATAAAATGTACAACTACGGTGCTTTACGACCCTCGTATGGGGAATCAGGTGGGTCACAGCATACCAGGCCATCAGAACGAACAGCAGGTCTGAGCGGGTCTGGTCGGTGGGCCTGCGACTGAGGCAGCATGACGGGCTTCGACATGACGGGGATCATAGGACGCCTTTGGTTTGGAGGACTAGGTGCCAGTTGCTATTGAAATATTGTCAATGTATTTAATAATGTTTGCAGTTACGTTCTAACAAACATTGACAAGTATGAAATGTATAATTTAACAGCGTAACTCACCAATGAAAGAGTGGAAATGTGACTGGCATGTGAAGTATTTCTCATAACCTGAACCACAGTGAAATGCAATGAAAGGTTGCTGCACCGTGTACAGTGAAAACGCCTTTGGACCCACACTTGTTAACTTTCACAGCATGGATCAGGTGTTAAACCATAACGTTAAACATATTGCCTCATCTCATTTTGCTTTATGCATGGCCACATTATGAAATCACGAAAAGACAGAAAACTGTCCAATCACTGCACACCACATGCAATGCATCATCATAGCAAAACCACTACCAATCAATACCAGCTAACAACATCTTCAAGACATTTCCTGAGGCTAAAGGGAACTCTATAACAAGCCAATAAGTCATGCCATGACCAAACATCCCAGTTAGGGAACAAGATATGCATTCATGAACACACAATTGTGCCTCGTACATGAGAAGCTCTAACCTTGGGACTTGAAGGATAGGACACTTCACTAGGGTTGGATGAGTAGAGGCCCCCTCTTGGGAGGTAGCCACCCGCCTCCCATTCACTCCGGCGCTCAGGTGGACTTGAGGAGGGAGGCAGATTATGGTGCTGGCGGTATCCACTGAGGGCACCTACTCTTTCTTCAGGCTGTTGGGGCGGTGGAGGAGGTGGGGGTGGCGGGGGTGGAGGTGGAGGAGGCGGTGGCGGCGGGGTAGGTGTCGGGGTGGGCTGAGGGGATGAAGGTGGGTGGGTTGATTGAGGTGCAGGGGGATAATGGGAGGAAGGTGGTTGTGGGGCTTGTGATAGATGAGGTCTGCGCCCCTTGTTGGCCAAGGGAGACGAGGCAGACGGGGGTTTCCGAGCGTTGGGCGGAGACGGTGGCTGGCGCTGTGGAGATACTTTCGAAGAATAGTTGGGGATGGTGGGGTTTAGTTTGGGTGAAGGCGGCGGGAGAGGCAAAGGAGGGGGAGGCTGGCTAATAATTGGTGGGGTGGGGGCTAGTCTCTTCAGGGGCCCCTTCAGACTCTGATCCACATGATCCAAGTTAATGTCATCCAGGTCAGTAGTGGCTAAGTGTAGACCTCCAGGGAAACGCTTCACCTTGGGCTCCGAAGAAGGTGAAAGTGGTGGTGACAGCTTCAGAGCACAATAAAAATATGTTGCGATACTGTATAGACAGATAGTTATGTGTGGCAAAGGTAAATATTTCTAGACGTCTGTGGTCTGGTTTGAACTGTACACATTAAAATGAGTAAAAATCTGGTCCACACTGTGAATTAAAAAGGGAAATAGCCGTGCATGTATTTGGCAATAATTTCATGAAAACTGTCCCAAAGATCAGTTTCATGTGACGTATGCATACATTAATTCTGGCTGCGCGGGCATCTTGGAGACAGAAAACACACACTTCTGAGTAGTAATAGTCTCGTGCCGTGGGTTGTTAGAATGGAAAGAGCACACACAGAGGTCTAGTCTTTTATAGAATTCCTGCTGGTAAACATCCCTTTCAGAAAAAACGGCGAAATGTATGGTTACAAGCTTGACGACGTGAGAATTGGACCAAGGAGGCAATTAAGAATGCTCGTCTTTGCAAACAACAGTGACGTCATTGAGATGTGCGCGCATCTTGGAGGCAATGTTTGCAAACATTGAAACTCATCGATTGCCAAAACCAACCATAAAATATTAAATTTTATGAGCAACTAAACTCGCTCCCTACAGGTCATGTTTTAAATACATTTATTCGTCACTTCAAACAATTTGAGAGCCTGAGCTTGAAAGGTACAGTGTGTAGAGTTTAGTGTCATCTAGTGGTGAACAAATAGAATGCAACGACCTAAGCTTGAAGCGCATCCCTTTTTTAGCACGCACACTCAGGTGCGTCGGAAAGACCATACTTTGGAACCTAAAATACATTCATCAGCGGAGGTTCAAGAAACATGTCATCCCAAACCACTTCTAGTGTTATAATACTTCAAGTGACGTAAAAAGTTCAGGCTAATTATTACGTACGGTGAACTCATCATGTTGAAGAAATGCGTTTGCTAAGTTTGTCTCTTGGGATATCCTTAGCAAAAAGATGGTGTAGGGGAGGCGCGCCCTATGTAATTAGTTATTACTTCACCTATACTGTACTTAAATTAAAAAAAGTAAATAAATAAATACATTGATGTGATAGAATATATATTTTGCTCATTATTGAAATTAAGTGGGGGGGGGGGGTTAAATAATGAACAAATCTTTACGCACTGTCCCTTTAAATGGTCTTGAGACAGCCAGCATTTTACTCCATGTGAAAAAGTTAAAAATATCTTTAGAGAGATATCTAGAAGATCAAAGTGACATAGGTTGTCATTTTTTTCACTAGGTACCTCTGGTGACTCGTTCTCCACACAAGAGATTTGTTCCAAGCGAGTCTGACAAAGACACTCAACCCAGTGTTGTACTTTCTCAGACTCCTCCAGGTCTTCTCTCTCTGTTTCTGAAACCTGACATACAGGCATTATAATTCAGTACGGGCGAAAACCCCACACATCCCCACACTAAGGCACATTCATGTTATTTGAAATATGTCAATTATTTCAGCAATGAAAGGAACACAAAATACTGTACTGTGCAGAGCAAGAACAGCAAATTCAGTTTGCTGTGTATTGTACCTCCTGAACCAGCCTATTGATCTTCAACTGCTTCTCTTTTTCGTACATCTCTTCTTTCTCCTTGGCCAATTTCAGCTCAAACTCCATCTCCTTTTTGTTTTTTCTCTGCTCCAGCAGCGTGTCTGTGTTGGACATTTTTTTCTTTTTCTTCTTCTTCTCGCCTTTCTGCAGCGCCAATAGTTTTTAAATGTGAAACAAAATCTGTCAATCACTGCAAACCCCATGGCAAGACAGGCACACACTTGTTAAAAAAAAAAAAAAAAAAAAACAACACTGAAATTATCATGCGACTATAAACTCGAACCCATCTTAAATAAGCTCTCACACAGCAACAAAACCAACACTGTAAGTCAACATTACCTTGCGGAATGAAGGAAGTTTCCCCTCATATCGGTAAAACCAGCTAAATGCTATGGAGATGAAACAATAGCTCAGCATTACCTGGTTACAACTGTAAGTAAAGATAAAAATCTATCACACATACAAGAAAAGCAGGGAAGGGAAGAGAGAAGTCCAAGATGACGCCAGAGTAGGCAGCCGTCGGCAAGTGCTCTCATGAGCCTTGCTTTTTTTTGTTGTTTTAGTATTTGTTTTGTCACTTTGTGTTTGTTGTTGCGTCGTGTGGACCGGCTGTGGATTGTTTTTTCGCATTTTTTGGCCACGACATTCATCAAGGAGGAGACTCGGTGCTTGGTGGTTGCGCCTTCTCGGCAGCATGGGTATACCAGCACTGTTTTTGATTGGGAGGAATGTCGGTGCCATTTGCTGGACAGCTCTGGGGCGCTTGTGTTTTTTTGCGCCTGTATTGGGCAGCATTTTACACAGCCCCGCTTTGTTCAGCGGAGAGATCGGTGCTGTTGGACAGTCTGCGGCTGGATGGATGCAAGGCTTGAGGAGCCGATGATGAGAAGAAAGGAGCGCCAGCGCAGAGCGCCGATGCGGATGTAGAACTGAGAGTCGCGGTTTGGAGTTGAAGCGGATTACGTGGGACAGGAGATGTGTGCCAATCTCTTTTTGTCAATGCATGCTACAGCTTCGTGTTTGCTTTCGAAACTTAGCTTGTACATTTTCAGTATGACGTCTCTGATCCACTGGTGAACGGACTCTTTGATCCTCTCCTCTTTCATCTACAACTGCTTCAAACAACAAAGTGTATGCAGGAAAAGTGATTAAGATTGCACGACTGTCTGTGTCTTATGTGTTGTGCTGTGTTATTTTGACTTCAAGAGGGCGCCCGCGAGAGTGGCTGCCTTTCCAGCAGCTCCTATATTTTGTTCTTCTACTTCTTCCTTTCATAACTTTGCTGCTGTGTAAATTTCTCCATTGCGAGGCTAACTTATCTTATCTTATCAAGGCTTGGCCTATTTGTACTGAACCATGGACGGTGCCCATGGATTTACAACAACAAAACCAGTTCACACATGAAAAGTTGACCAAAACTATGACTCCATATTTACTTTTGCTAGATCTACCGACCTCTCTTGCCTTTGCTTGTGCTCAGTTAAGAAGCGACAAAATATTCGAGGATTATGGGGATAATAATTAGACTAGGTTGTCAAAGGAAGTCTAGCCCAAGTTTGTTCATACATGTCGACGTTCACATTCTACTTATCCACACTCACTAGGCTGTCCTGCTCATCCTCCTTGGCCTCATCTGTGAATGAGCTGGCTTCATCATCTTATTGTAGGTTGATAAGAAGCAGCACAGCACACAGCAGTGATTTAAAAAAAAAATTAAAAAAAAGACCATGCTCGGTTACAGCTATATGCTGAAAGCTCAAGGTAAAAAAAAGAAGGTGAAATTTTCATGCAGCGGTCGAAAATCCAACTTGGGGGCTTACGAGAACTTTTGGCTTTCGGAGACTGAGCGGTTGTAATTTCAAGTGGGCTGGGTGATGGGCTCCTTTGAGGAGCCTGAGGCCGCTCGGTGGCACCATAGTCTTCTTCCCACTCTCTGTGGTGTTTCCTCTCCACAGCCTCAATCCTTAAGAGGATGACAAAGTACAGAAACATCAGTTTAGCATGCAGATGTTGAATGCTGTCTTAAACAGCAGGAATGCAACTAATTACCTCTCCATCTCCTGCTTGTAGCGATGCTCTTCCTCTGCAGCCTTCTGCGAGATCTCCATTTTCCTTCTGGTGATAAAATGTAAAGCCCACATTGTATAACTCTCCACACAACATACAGTACTTGAAGTAAAAGGTAATTATACAGTATGAAAGAATTTCATCCAATGTGTTAGTCTTCCTCTGGGAGTTTTATACAGCCATATTAATCTGCACCCAATATTTCTGCATGTTAAGTGCAATCACAAGAGACAAGACAAATAAATATAAAATGTCGTACATCTTGCACAAATTGTTGTTTCCCGCGTGGGTTGAGTCGGTGCGCAGCCTGTCTGCTGTCCATTTAAATATTAAAATTGATTTCCTTTTACACAAAGTCAATTCAGGCAACCTTGTTTTGTTTACCCATTTTCTACGATATTAATTTAAAAAGAAGAATGTGCTCCAGGCATTTCCTGTAAATAAAAAACATAAATGACTTTGAACGCTTTCATCAATCATCTGAACACTTATTTTTAAAATGTCACATCTGTGTTTTTCCAATTCCATTCTCATTGTGCCATGAAGATGAATTGACCACCGGACTGCCTTACATCAAAATTCACCATCAGCTACTGTATCCAGTAGAGAGGTGCAGCAGAGTAACAAGACAATGCTCGTATAACAGACTGAACTTTGGATGAAACTAAAACCAAGTGCAAAAATGTAGTTGGCTGTGTTTGCACTTGGAGTTCAGTACTTGGGTGTGGACCAAAGACCAAGTGATGCACAACTTTGTCCACTCCCCTTGTGTGCTTAAAAGTATTTGTAATGATCTACATACACACAACTACATATTGCCGCCAAAAAGCATCAACATAAAGTCACAACCTGTTATTTCTCTGTGCTTTTTGCTGTTTTTTTTTTTTATCCCCATCCACCTTATTTATGCAGCATTCATATTTAATCTTAAGTGAACCAAACCACTGAGCATCCACACCTGACCAAATGAACCATAGTGTGACAATAATTGTACCAGAGTTTGTTTTAATCAAACCAAACCTTACAAGTGTTTAAACACACATGCTTCTACTGCTCTTTTTTACTGGAAGCAGAAGACATAATTTGTTCATGAAGACAAAACATCATTTCAGTCCTGTGAAGTCGTCAAACAATTTAGGTGGGTTACATTTTCTTTTAGGGGTGAAATACACAGCTCACTATTATAGAGCCATTAAACCTTCAGTAACTTACTGTCTCTCCTTCTCCTGCTGCTCTTTAAGAATCTTGTTGGTCTCCATAGCCACCCTCTTCTGATGCATCAGCTCCTGCCTCTCTAGTTCCCTGCGTGCCTCCACTGCCAGACGCTCCTCGTCCGTCATAAACAGCTCGCTGCCCTAAGAAACCAGCATGAACCAGAGAAAAGAATGGTGTGAGCCAACCAACCTCCTGGACTGTGAAGCCAATGTCTCATTTCATCTTAGAGCTTCACCGATGGTTTGCACATCTGCTTCAAAGTCAAGGGATCCACGTTTGAATCTCATTTGGGACATCACTTAGTGGCTTTTGTCTGTTTTTCAGGGTAGGCCGTTTTTCTCCCACATACCCAAAACATGATGCATGGGTTAATTTCACAACCTGGCAGTGAATGTGAGTGTGAATTGTTTGTCAATTTGTGCCCTGAGAATTATCAGCAACCAATCGAGGGTGCATCTAGCCTCTCTTGAGTTCCCTTAATGAGGACAAGTGGTGTCGAGGATGGATGGATGGATGAATGGGTGGAGGGTTCAAAGACATAAAAATGTAACATGCTGGGGCATGTTAGTGTTATCGCTCATGAAAGCCTCTCATCTTGAAATACATTCTCAAATGTTAGTAATCCATAGGAGGACATTCTGCATCCAGTATGTAGAAAAGGAAAATACAAACACAAATGCATTTGACAGACACAGTAAATAAGACGAGTCGGCTTGTCATTTATTACACATTCATCATCAACAGCCTGACGTGAACGAGCTCATGAAAGGTGTGATTGATGGTAAATGATGAGAGACCAAGGGGAAGGCTGAATGATAGAGCCATAAAAACACACAGGGATGTGGCTCAATGCCTGGATACATATAACAAAATGAACATGCTCTATTTGTGTCCACAACCATCATTGGCTGAGGGAATTTTACTCGATTGCAACTTGAACGATAAATCAAGCATGTTATTTCCATAAACAGTACAGATTGTCTACTCTTTAAAAATGGAGTGAATAGCCCAAATCGCAAGTGAAATGTACAACAAAAGTTCAAAACACAAATGTCATAATGTAATGTTAGAATGTACTTACAGCTCCTGTCAGAACTGTAATGGTCAGGCTTCGGCTGCTTTTGAGGACTCTCACAGCCTTGTAGGGTCAGAAAACAAAGAAAGACAAGTAAATGAGGGCCAGTTTCAATGATTTTTACAGGTATAACAATCTAGTCACATGACACAAATAATGTGGTGTACTATTAGTAAACAGTTCTAATGGTATCTTTCCGTCAGCCACAAATTTACAGTCCTAGTTTACAATAGACTACATGCTCTCTTGCAAAACCATGTTGACTACATGAATACTAATTTTATTGAAGTATCGAAAGGGAAATGAAAGGACAGCATGGTCAAACTTAAGAAGTTATTGTAAGGCCTATTTTCTGCGTTTACCTCTTTGTGGTCCACGTTGGTGAAGTCTACCCCATTCACCTCCACGATCTGGTCTCCAATCTATATTTTGCGCACACATACGGACATATGCAGTTGACGACAGGAAGCCCCACAGATCATCTGGAGATTGGGGGCACTCACCTGAAGTCCGACCTCTGCAGATAGCGAGCCTGCTTTGACGTTGCTGATGTAGATGCCAGGTTTCTGTGTGGGACCACTGGAGATGCTGATGCCCATACCTTTGGTACCGACGAGGCTGAGGAAAACCTTCTTCTCCTTGATCTCCTTCCCTCCAATCGATGCCAAACCAGCAACACTGCTTTTTTTCTCCTGGGTTGCACATCAATCAAGAACAACAGAACCTGCAAGAGCTGACTGGTGACCATTATAAAAGGTAAGGGTCAATGTCAAGTTTTTTTCTGTTACCGTATCTGCGTGGCTTGATTATATTATCACAACTGAACATACAGTATATGACAAAATATACCCTTGTCAGAAATGACATTTGAATGTTGTTTTTTTTTTGTCTGTCTTGTATTCTACCATTTATAAAATAATTACTGGGGTTGGATAGTATCAATATCAACTTGATCCTCGCTGGCTACCATGATACTACAGCTACGCTTGAAAAGGTGCAGTGAATGAAAGTGTCTTGTGACACCTTACTGATTCTTACTCACCCCTGATTCTGACACAAATTGATCGACAAACTGCCACTTGAGGGGTTCATCTGAGGAGCTAAACACACGAGACAGTGATCATAATGTCTCACTTGCAGAATTATAACTTGAAAAAAAGTGAGAGTAAATTATAAGCAGCAATGTACCTTTTTACAGGAATCATCCCCACATCTACAAAAAGTAAAAAATAATAATAATAACATTGAATGATATACTAGTGCCTTGAAAACACAAAAAACATGACTCATACTGTCGTGTGTGATTAACGCACGTCTGACTTTGAGCGACACAATCTTCTTGGTCTTGATTAGACTGATGACTTCCTCATGTATACAAGAAGAGATGGAGTATCCGTTGATGCGAACAATCTCATCACCCACCTTGAGTATCAATACAGAATGGAATAGCATGAATAATACATTCAGAATTTCCTGAAATAGTTGTTAGCCTAGCAATTTACATGCATTTTCCAGTATGTTTAAAGAATAGGCTTTACTGGTCCCTATGAATTTAATGATTAAGTGGCGCGGCTCATTACTTTGGACCAGGAGTCACCAACTCCGGTCCTTGAGAGCCCCTATAAAAATGATGTCACTCTTCTCCAAGACACTTAATTCAAACGATCAGGATTATTATCAGGCTTCTGCAGAGCTTGCTGATAAGACGATCATTTGAATCAGGTGCGTTGGGGGAGGGAGACATCTAAAACACTGTGGATAGGGGCCATCGACGACCGGCATTGGTGAACCCGTTTTGAGACCACGTCAGATGGTTCTGTTGTTTTCGGCAACAGTATTATTTTCTAAGACCCAACCCGATACAACTTCTCACAAGGAGAGAATATCACACTGAACGATTTGATTGCTGTTTGATACCCTTTGAGACAAATATACCTAGCCATAATTCTGCAGCAAAGATCCATTGAGATGTGGGTTTCCTCATTGTCCTTGCCATTAAAACCTCAATAAGATGCCTGAAGCCTGATTACTACTGAGGCAAATTAAAATTAAGAAGCCAGAAGATGGAAAACACATTACTGTCATGACAGAATTTCTTCTATCTCTTCTATCA
Source organism: Hippocampus comes (assembly GCF_001891065.2). Lineage (NCBI taxonomy): Eukaryota > Metazoa > Chordata > Actinopteri > Syngnathiformes > Syngnathidae > Hippocampus > Hippocampus comes. Next base: position 3,759,831 of record NW_017806072.1, read on the forward strand.
TTAGGAAAATGTTGTGTCGTTTGTTCGAGAAACAGAGGACCTGCTACCCTCTAGTGGACAAATGTGTCATGAAAAGATAATAAAACAATTCCACTCTCGCCGTTCTTTTTATGTAACAGTGACAGATGCCATCGTTCAACTGATATATTTCGAACCACATACAATATATCTGTACACGTCATACCGAGTACTGCATGGTACACATTTCTAAATACTATTTCAAGAGCAGAGGTGTATTGTAAGTCCTTGCCTTTTATATATAGCATTATGGAAACATAAAATAGATAATAAACAAACCTGAAGACCAACATTACCAGCCTGACCATCTGTGACAATTTGTGATATGTAGAGACCGCAGCCAAACTCCAGCCCTCCTCGGACACTTAGACCCAGTCCATCACGATGTGTGCGATCTAATCGCACCTCTTTCAGCTTCCTGGACCCGTGCGTGTCATAGGGGACATAAGAAAGGTAACAGCAGAATGAATATGTCATGAAGAGAGATCTTATGAGTTTAATGATTCAAACTGCAGCTGAGAAATGCATGCCGTTCGACACACCTGGACCTCTTCGGGGTTAGCAGGTCGTACTCGACCTGGTGTTTGAGTGGGATGAGCGGTCGGATAGCATCAAACAGGGGCAAACGCTTTGGTTCATTGATTACTAACTTCAGGTCCCCAACAAGCACAGGCAAATCCATGGACCTGTCACACAGCAATTAGAAAACTACTTTTATTTCATTTAATTAGACATGATGAGACCAGAAACGGGAATTCGACCCAAAACTTTTCTTTTCAAGAATATGTTCTATGCACCTGCACTAGTCCAAACATGGCATTCCGATTCATATTGCTTATGTAGAATATAAGTTAAGAAGTAAAATCCACCCATTTTATTACATCTCGGGCGGCAGCCATTTTGCCACTTGCTGTCGACTGGAAATGACATCACACTTGCTCAGGGCTCTGGTACGACCAATTATGCCTCAGCTTCAGAAAACAAGTGAGCAACTGTGAGGTCATTTTCAGCAAACAGAAAGTGGCAAAATGGCTGCCCCCTGAGATGGCTAAAAACAACGGGTGGATTTAGCTGCTTAACCCATATTCCTCATAAACAATATGAATCAGAATGCCGTGTTTACATTAGTGAAGGCACAAAGAACATACTACTGTAAAGACATTTTTTGGGTTGACTTCCCCTTTAAACCTTGAGCGGAGGTGGGTAGTAATAAGTGCCGCAACAATTAACCTTGACTACAATTAACTTAGTCGCTTTACTGGTTACTTGCTTTTAAATGTAACTCAGTTACTTAACTAATTACTTGAGTTTAAAAGTAAAAGTAAATGACATGTTACTTTAATAGTTACATTCAACAGATATTGACAAGACTGCTTAACATAACATAAAATAACACCTGGTTTTGCCACTTAATTGGAAGTGCATTTTTAACTGTAACATTTAAAAATGCAGTTTGTTTTCATTAAAAATAAAATAAAGAGAATCTTTTTGACTTATTTTTACTTAAAAAATAATGAGTCTTTTGTGGATTTCACACAACATTAAAGGGCTACTTGTTTTTTTTTTTTTTTTTAATAAATATATTTAAGAAAGGGCCTTATCACGTAACATACATTTTTAATAAAGAATAAAAGAAAGGCAGTCTATTTTTACTTACTACTTTACTACTATTAAATTATAATGTACATTGTTTATAGATATTAAATTTGGGAACCTCCCGCAGTCACACAATCTGGTGGGACTTTCTCATTGAAGCTAGATATCACTCCGCCGACTACACAAATTGTACAACAAACTGACACAAACTCAAACTGGTGATTGTATTTCCATCTTCAAAACACAGATCTCTCTACTTTCATATGAACACATGAGTCGTCTACACACTCAAAACGTGACACAACGCATACATGACGTCACTCCTTGAGACAGACAAGTTAAGTGGAAGACTCCTACAATGCCCCTCTATGTTCTATCCTGGTAAGGTTATGATTATTTTGATGAATAAATTCCGTCTCGGCTCATTTATATTTTTGTCTGTCAACAGTACACTGACTTAATAGAATCCCACATAAAGGAGAAGGTCTCTTTCTTTGATGAACTTCCTTTAAAGAATGGAAAAGTAACAAATTCCATTGTTGTTTTAATTATTTTTACATTAGGATGGAGAAAGATTTTTTTGATATAGTTTTAGTAACAAAGTAGTTGGAGGACAATGGGTGAATTTGCACATAAATGTTTATTTTTACTCTGATAAAGAAAATATTTTGGAGGGGCGGGTGGCAAAATCTTTGTACCTTAGTTTTCTGTGCCAAATGCATGAAACGTGCTCACACCAATGGGTAATAATGATGCAGTAGAGACCTTTAGAGACTACAGGAGTATTAAAAAAAACTGTTGAAATCTGAGCAACAATGGAAAAGGCAAACCAAATTATTTGTCCAGTTCAAGACAAAACCCACACACATGAAAGCAACACGGTAAACACAACTGTACAAAATCTTCTTCCATTGAATTATTCATCATTGCCATTTTATCATTGCTTGGAAGGTGAACGTGGGCCTTTTGTGAAAAACTGGCCAGGCTTGTCAGGGTACAGTGGAAACTGATAAGCGGCTTAAGCCACGGGAACACGGGTACAAAGATGATTGAAACCTAGACCTGCACCCCCCCCCCCCACAGCACACAGAAAACTATGTTGCTGAGAAATCCTAAAGGAAATCCTAAAGGACATCATTCTACACATCAATTTATTGAAGGATAAGAAAACAATTGACAAAGATCTTATTTCCAAACTGCTAAAAGGTTGCAAAGGGAGGGCAGACAAGAGGTGTAAATTCTTCTTACTTTCAAAGGATGGTATGTATATACTCTACCCACTCTTCAGTAAAACCACCATTTACAATCACTTGGTCAGTATTATTATGATTTAAAAAAATAAATAAAAATAACAGAAAGCACCAAGACCAGAGTACTCATGCAATGACAAACACACATAAGCAATTACTCACTTGTGATACATGCGGAGGACATCATACAAGTAGTCCTTCTCTGCCTCATTTTCAATCAACAACTCCACCTGCAAGACAGTGAAAACATTCCTAACCACTGCATGAGGTGAGACATGTCATAGCAGGAGTCGTACTACAAACCTTATGACGACTCAGATGTCGTAGGATGGTTTTTAAGAAGCGCTTCGGCCAGTCACTAATGTAACACATTTTCCTTGTTTACAATTCAGTATAATATGTATAACTTCCCTGCAAGATTAAGATTCCACTAACATTCTTAGTTTTTCTGAAAAGTTAACGCTATGTTGAGCATGATGAGGCTTCTGTACTGAAGGAAGCTTTTAGACTGCAGGTCCTCTCCCAACAAACCACAGCAATGGAATAATAGCAGTACAGTAGGGGAGGCTGGAGAAGGAAGGTCAGGAGTGTCATCTTACATCTCAGACACAGGGGTAAACAGTCACACTCTGAAGTCATTCACACACAACTTAAAAAATGCACAAATAATGTACATGAGACGAATTACTGCTCAAGATAGATCTACCTATGTTTCAAAACATGGAAACTTCGCCTTATACAGGCGCACTATTGTGACAATTATGTGTCACTGGATCTATAGGGGCGGCACAGTCGTTGACTGGTTAGCATGTCCGCCTCACAGTGCAGAGGTGCAGGGTTTGATTCCGACTCCGCCCCTCCTGTATGGAGTTTGCATGTTCTCCCCGTGCCTTCGTGGGTTTTCTCCGGGTACTCCGGTTTCCTCCCACATTCCAAAAACATGCATGGCGGGTTAATGGAACACTCTAAATTGTCCCTAGGTGTGAACGTGAGCCCGAATGGTTGTTCGTCTATGTGTGCTCTGTGATTGGCTGGCAACCAGTTCAGGGTATACCCTGCCTATTGCCCAAAGACAGCACACCCACAACGCTTGTGGGGATAAGTGGATTAGAAAATGGATGGGTGGATGGATGGATGGATAGATGGGTGGATCTACATGCCGTTTATGACAGCCATAAACGTCTTTCTACACTCCTGCCTGCACAGCCCACGGACTTTGACACCATAAACCAGTAACAGAAAGGATGGTCAGCCACACACAGCCATTTTGAAAAAGTGCCATGTGTGGTTAGTAGGCTCCTGTTATCATTTATTTATTTTTATACATTGCAGCAGGGAACTAGTCATCGTTCCCCACTGCAATGTATAAAAATGAACAGATCTCAACCTCCCAAACAAATGTGCATTCAACAGTCGTGCAATTACACATAGCGGGCCTACTCAGTTGAAACTCAAAGAAACACCGAGGCAGAACAACACAGCAATGAACAAAGCCTCTCCTCATTCAGCCTCTAATTAAACCCTTGAATTCCCAATTTATTCCGGCTCAGATGCTCATCTTGGCACATCTACATTATTCAGTGTCGGTTTGCCCTTTATCAGGAGCCACTGTGCGTCTGAGTCCAGCACAGATGGTTGTATGGTGATATCCATCACGTACTGAGGGTAAAAACACTCAAGCCATATCACATTCCCTTCCTCTGTTGTCAAACTTAGCTTTTAAGAGCTATTTCTGTGATGCATGGAAAACTAAAATGCCTGCTACATTCGCATAACATTTTATAGAACATCATGCATGACGAAAGAAACCAGAAAATAGAAATAATAATTTCACTGTAGTAATTTATTTAAGTAAGTTATTCTGAGAATTAGAATTCAGTACCCAAAAACCTCAACTATATGTACTGTAGAGCAATATTTAGGTCTGCTTTTTTACTGTCGGATTAGAAAGTATTCCCGAAATCTCCCAGTATTTATCTAAGAATCGTAATGTTTAAATAAAAAATAAACGTATGTTGATTACTTACTGATTAGACAGGGTTTTTTTAACTTTCAGCCGCACAGGTAGACTTTCAATAAATGACATCTTGTAGCGTGAGATAAACAACTGAAACATGTTTTATGCCTTACCTTGTGCCTGAATTCACGAGCAACTTTGCGCTCCATTGCAAGGAAGGAGAAACGAACAAGTTTTAGCCAACGAAGTGACGTAAGCTGCCTGTGAGGGTTAAATTTGACCCTAGTAAACCCAGGCGAGTATGTAAAGGTACTATTAGTACAGTATAACTTCCGGCAGTGATTTCACAATAAAGAGAATTAAAACGGGAACATTATTGACCCAGAAACAGAGGAAACTGTATTTTGATTATTTTATCCGGGTTATTAAATAGTATTTGAAGTAAATCATATGCGTTATTGCATGTTTTCCAAGAAACCCCCAAAGTAAGATTTCATTTTCAATCAGGTCTGAACTACTTTCATTTTAAAATCGTACACGTCACAACATCCTCAACATCTGAACGCGCAATCCATAGTCAGATAAGCATACGTAAAAACCTTTATCCGCGGTCTCTAGATTGGGCGAAACATTTTGGAGAGAAAAAAAATGACTGAATAAATAAACGCATGCATGAAGAACAAAACATAAATTATACTGTAGGACCTGTAAAACTCTAAATTTACTTGTGGTAGACCTAGGAGTAACACTAATACAGTATAGCATTTTTGTATTATTGGTATTGTTATTATTGTTGTTGCCGTTTATTTTGACCAACTACATTTGTTTACGTTGTCGTAGGTTGTTATTATTTTATCTACCGCTATTTGGCGTAGTAGTTACCACCTCTCCCGTCTCAACCCAAAGACGACGAATAAGTATAGACTTCCGGGTTTCAAACTGCTACAATTGCAACGAACAACAAGAGACATCAGAACAGCTCTACGGTATGTGACAGTTGAGTAATGTTTAATCATGAGTCCTAATAATCCAGACGTCTTTTTATTTTCTACATCAGAAATATTATCTTCAAGACGTACGCAATGTAGACGACAAGTACCACTTTTTGCAGACATTACAGTGATATGGTCCTTATTTACATTGATACCGTTAAGTACAAAACAACTTCTCTGCTCAATCAATACATCTGCACGACGGATGCGCGTACTGTTAAGCATCTGAAATGCTGTCTTATATATTGTCTCAAAGTAGAGCAGTTCAAAAGTCCCGCTTCTCCAGGCGCCCTGTAAGTGGAAGTGAATCTTTATCTCCGCCTCCTCGGTTTAAACGACATGAACGCCTCTTTGTGTTTGTGATTACCAATTGAACGTTTCATTTTATGCATTCGGAATTGTATTTTTTTTTCTGATTTGATATTTCATGTTTTTGACAAAAATAAAATCGAGACGCACGAAAATGTTAATACGACTAAATAGTACAGTACTTTTTCCGGTCACGATGTTAACCAAAAATGAGTCAAGGCAACATGATGTACTTACCTAACTAGATTGTGAAAGTGGGCATAATGTTCTGACTAATCGGTATTAAATAAATAATAAAAATACGTCTGCTGTCCTGCAATTGGCTGGCTACCAGTAAAATGTTGCACCTCGTCTCTCGACAGTCAGCTGCAATGGGCTTCACCTCCTTGCCCCTAATGAGGACAAGCGCAACAGAAAAGTAACAGTTCATTTGCTTCTAGGTAATATTTTTCCGACATGAGTTTCCACCTCTCCATACATTTTATAAAAGAAAAAAAACATTTAAATATATATGCACTGTATGTCACTGGTGTTGTTAGGTAGAGTCTTATGCCACAAAAGATCAGTCAATCATTCGTAAAAAAAAAAAAAAATTATATATATATAGTTATTATAATAATAACATCCCCTTATGTGGTCTGACCAATCGTTTAAGTTTGCGAAAAAGTATGAAATTCATATATGTATGTATACAGTAAGTTGTTTCACACAAGGTTGAATTTACGGTGTCTGTTGATGTTAGTTGACAACATTAGAGTAGTTTAGAATATGTAGAAAAAAAAGTCAGTTTTCAATGTCGTTAATGTTTTTTCTGACTACCAAACATCTGACTTGGCATTGTACATTCATAATTGTGCGTGATTTTTTTTTTTTGTATACTGTATATTATTTGCGGCATAGTACATACGCTCTCTCTTATATTTTTAGTTTTGCCTTCAGATGGGATCTCCCAAAAAACCTTCAGTGGCACAAAGGTATTTTTTTTAATATACACTACATTCTTAATCATGTATTACCATGCTTAGGTTTGGTCTCAATTGATGGCTATGTCTAGATCATATAATATTCTTTTTATGTTGGTGGATTATGTAATACTAATATACAGAAGTATTCCACTCCAAAGGACTGACACGTCTTTCTTGTTGCAGATCCTGTGCCTGTGTGAATAATTCTGGGAAGGAAACAGACTCCCCACTTCCCCCTTTCAATGAGCGGTTGGCCCACCTTCGGCCCTCCAGAGAACTTTTGGAGTTCTACAAGGAGAAGATTGCCCAGTTTGATGGAGAGCACGGGCAGCTGCTGAAGGTGTTGGAGAAGTACAAGAGCATCATAGAGGACCAAGTGAGCCAAAGTGACGGGCTTTTGATTTTGATTTTACAGAAGATATGTTCCTATGTGCATTAATATCCGTTTCCCAGCATAAACTACTGGGTGACTTGCGGCAGCGTGAAGGGGAGATTGCAGAGTTGCAGAATGCGTTGAGTGACATGCAGGTGTACCTCTACCAAGAAAGAGAACAATCTCTACGGCTTCATGCAGAAAATGACAGACTAAAGATCAGGTGGGAGCAAAACCAGAGCAAATATTCTTCAAAAAAAAGCATTCTTGGCTCGCTGGAAGGCACTGTACAAATCAAAGTTATTATCATTCTGGCCTCTCAAATTCACTGTTTATTCGTTATTTTGACAAAAGAATAGCGTTTTTGGTGTCTTAACATGCCCCCAAAACTAAAATGTAGCCCCTCCCCCCAAAAGAAAAGTTTTTTGCAAATGCATTTACACTTGTGTGTGTGTGTGTGT
>NW_017806072.1:3768390-3779152 GCF_001891065.2 Hippocampus comes
CCCGAAGAGATATTCAAAGATAGCTTGTTTGTACACACACACACACACACACACACACACACACACACACACACACACACACACACACACTTTTTTGCCTGGAAATGAAACATTTTAGCTAGATTGGGTTTGTTTTTGGGTTTGTTTTTCCATCATTAGCAGGCTACTAGTGAGGATATTAGCGGAGCAAGGGAAAGAGAGAGAGGGTGCCAATGTGAATCACGGGATCTGACAGTTTCAAATTTATCACACTGACTCACATAGTAAAAAAAAAAAAAAAAGAAGAAGAATGCACCATTATGCAGATCATTAGCAAAAAATAGGTAATGAAATATATTTGGTTGTTTGATTAAATTAAACCAAATGAGCGTGCCATTTCATGTGGGCGGAGCATGATCGAAGTTTTTGCAGATAAATAATTATCCTTAAAATTGTAAGAAACTTCAAATTCTCAAAACCATCATTGCATCTTTTTACTGTTGTCTAGAGAGCTGGAGGACAGAAAGAAAATTCAACACCTTCTTTCCCTGGTGGGTACTGATGATGGAGAGACCACATATTTCCTGCGGGAACCTCCTCACAAGGTACACTTTTTCATCATATTAGATATTAATAATGATAAGTGTATATCTGAAATTGTGATAATTATGGCATCATTGGTTGGTAATAGTAGAGTTTTTAACCACAGCTTCTGCATTGTATCTTGTCGGAGTAGGTACAGTATTCACTTTGTTGTGTAGAGGTCGCCATGGCATTGTGACTGGGAGTTTACACTCCAAGTTTCCAAGTGTTGTTATTTTTACGAGAAGTAAGTTGGAAATAATAATTGTGTAAAATATTATACCTAGGTGGCGATCAAACAGAAGAACCAGGAGTTGGGGGAGAATCTCAATCTCAGGCCAACAATTTTAAAACCCACTGTGACCAGCAAAGGTCTGAAAATGTGACGACTTTTCTTGTGTCATACTACCAGATTGATATGTTACAGTGGAAATGCAGAAAAAAAGAACAAGATGATTTGTTTGCTTGTTTTTTTTTTGTTTTTTTTTTCCTTTTAATAATGCCACTCTCGTGTTCTATTAGCAGAGACCATTAAGCAAGCAAAATTAGCAAATTTGGGAACTGGCGATAGTTTGGAAAAATATAAGACAGACAACCATACTTTAATACTACAGGTAAGGACGTTTTCTGCTTGTATCCAAATGTTGCAGACGTATTCATGAAACGTTGATTTTGATTGCGTGGCCCCAGGTGGAGGCTCTGCAGGCCCAGATGGAGGAACAAACCCGACTGGCCAGAGAACAGGTTGAGACACTCCAGGAGGACCGACAGATGAAAAAAGACGAGGCACAGGCTGAAAGGCAGAGATTTGAGTGCTACATCACCAATTTGACTGAGAAGTGAGACTTTTTAATTGTGTAGAGTCTAGATATTTAAATACATTTGTATTTGACCTACAGATGAGTTGGTGTGTGTGTTATTCAGGCTACAGCGAACCCAGAACCTCCTCTATGAAAGCACCAAAGATTTCTTGAAGCTAAAATATGAAACAAAGACCCAGGAGAAGAAATGGATGTTGGAGAAGGACCGCCTCCTCGGGGATCTGAACACGCGCCTTGAACGTCCCAAAAAATCTGTCTCTCCTGGTGTGGAGGTGGGGCGAATGCGGCAAGCTGTTAGCAGCAGCAGTCCAATTTGGGCCAGCCCCACTCGGCTCAGCCCGCAGCCTCAGCCAGACTTCAGGCAGAAACATAAGGACGAAGTGAAGGTATGTCTACTAAGTGTTTTATAATGCTGAAAGATCCTCCCTACAAACCTGTCTTACAACGAAACTGTCTTTTATGTGGTTGATTTGATCTTTTTAGGCAATGCAGGAGGACATAAAGCAAGCCCACCGTATGGCAGAGATGTACAGGGAGCAGTGTGTTGCTTTGGAATCAGAACTGGCCCAAGCCAGGGAGCAGGGGGATGTTGGCAGGGAAATATTGAAGGTACAGCTGTTTTAGGGCTCTCATCGTCCTTTGTTTTCATAATAATACTGTACCGTATTTTCCGCAGTATAAGGCACACCTAAAAGCATTCAATCTTCTCAAAAGCAGACAGTGCAGCTTTATATATGGATCAATATTCCGATTTCTTGGATGTAGTATTTTAAAAGTTCTGTAAAGCGCTTCGTTACAGCTGCAGCAGTTGTGAAAGCGCTTTATAAATGAAGCTGTATTGCATTGTATTCCCTTTAACATAGCTCCATCTAGCGGATGCATTATGCAACCGCACCCGCTATTGCAGCTACTGTTCATTCTATGCGCCTTATAATGCTGTGCACAGTATATATGAAAACAGTTTTTAAATAGGCCATTCATTGAAGGTGCGCCTTATACTCCAAAGTGCGTATAGTGCGGAAAATACAGTAAATTTGATTTGTGTAGTGCATTTTAGGATTCTTTTCTGATTACGGTTTTATAACAACATGGACATAGGTAATGGTAACTCATTACATTATTAGATGAGATGTTCTTCTTGTACTTTATTACAGTGAAACACAGTCTGCTTAAGATGCTGGTGGACCCCTGATTTTTTTTTCAAATTGCAGAACATCCATACATCCATTTTCTAGACCGCTTATCCACTTTAGGGTCACGGGTGAGCCCATACCAGCTGATTTTAGGGTGATAGGATGCTATGGACTGGAATGATTGCCAGCCAATCTCAGGGCACCTACAGTCAAACAACCATTCATGCTCACATTCACACCTATCAATATTAAAAGTCCACCAATTTCTGAATTATATGAGTAATACACTTACGAGCATTTGACTTGGAAGGTTTCACTGTGTTGTGGACAACCCCCATCTCACTCTAGGAGTATTTGATGTTCACAGGAGCGTGCGGAAAAAGTGGCTCAACGTCTTAAGCTGATGACTCAACGTTATGAGGCACTGGAGAAGAGGAGGACCTTGGAGGTGGAGGGCTTCAAGACAGACCTCAGGCAACTTAGGCAAAAACTCAAAGATGTAGAAAAACAGCTTATACAGGTAAAACAACTGAGGGACAGACAACACTTAAAATGGAAACATGAGAGAGTGATTGCCCTTTTCTCTACAAAGGGAAATTAATGTGTAATTAGGTGCACGATGACGCTGAATTTCGAGTATGTTTAACCATAAACATCGGTATGTATTCTGCAGGTAACGCTTAGCATTGGACCTAACCAGGACTTGGCTATCTTGCAAGAGGTCCGGGATAGCAATACAAGAACTAAGAAGGTCCAGAGTGAACTGACGACGTTAAAAGCCAAGATATATGGACTGGAAAATGAACTAAGATTTTGCTGAGGAATGGATCACATTGGTTTGTGTTACATAGATGCCTTAAAAAGCTTTATGAGCTTTACCCAAGCGTTGTGCTTTGTATTGTTTATTAGTACAACTTGTTTAGTTTGTGCCAATAAATGTTTTTAATCCATAACATTTGATTTGGATTTTAATTCTAGACTTGACATAACAGCACAATACATCTTTATTTGTATGGCGCTTTCACAACTGCTGCAGCTGTAACAAAGTGATTTGCAGTACAGTTAACATAAAATAACAAAATTCAGTAATATAACATAGGACATGGATAGTCATAACCCCTATTCCTGCATATGCCTTGTTGTTTGAGGTAGTTATAGATGAAAGAGGAGAGAATCCTTTCACCACCGGATCAGAGTCATCATGTTCAAAACGTGCGTGACGTCCCACACATCTGCTACAAGCCAAGTTTGAAAGTAAACAAGAAGCTGTAGCGTCTATTGATGAAAAACGACATTGGTTCAGTTCTCCTGTCCCATGTAAATCCACTTCAATTCCAGGCGCCGACTCTTAGTTCCATGCCGACGCTCCTCATGTTGCCCCACCCCTATTCATTCACCACCACCCTGCTAAAAATTTTGAAAACCATCAATTTTCTATTCCACTTTTCCCCATTCAGTTATGGGGGAGCTGCTCAAGAGGCAGGGTACACCGTTTGCAGGGCACATATACAAAGCCAAATACATTCACATTCATACTTGTGGACAGTTTACTTTTCACCTCACCTAACAGGCTTGATATGGGAGGAAGTAGAAGGAGATAATCCACATCGGCATGGGAAAAACATGAAATCGAAACTAAGGGAGACAAAATTCAAACCCTGAACCTGTGAAGCAGACACCAATATCAATGAATGTGCTTCCCTTTGTGCTTATAGTTTTTGCACAGTCTTACGAAATAACTCGTAACCAATCAGCTTCTTCTTCACACTTTGAACATTTGATGTGTCTTACATTTTTTTATCAGCCAACTGCGTCGTTATTATTGTCGGGCTTAGCTGCACAAACTTGTGGCATGTTTACAAGTACGATGATTCAAAGTATGTATCAGTTGTGTAGCTTCAGAACGAACAGCATTGTGTCAAGATAAATGACTTCTATAAAATAACAGCATATTTGGAAGAAATGTTGCAATTTAATCACACCGACGGAGAAGAAAGTTTCGTTTTCGTAAAATGAAATGCGCCTCAGGAACTCGTACAAAGAGCGTTTCTGGGAAGCGTGACGTGATTGTACGCATGCGTGTTCGGTGACCGGAAAAAGTCAAACGCACCAGTCTTAGTGGGTCAGTGCGATATTGATCCAAGGTTTAACTTTTTGCGACCCAAATTTCCAACAGTTAGAGTTTTAGAAAAGGCCGTCATTGTCGTTTAAGCATTTAGCTCGTTTGACTGGGTATGATTTTATTTGTATACGCGGCACTTCAACAAAAATGCAGAGATTAACATTTTTGAAAAGTGCATGGAAACTGTTTCAATCAAACAGCGAAAAAGCAGTAAGAAGAAATTACAGCCATGTAAGTAATTGCCTTAATTTTTGTTTGTTTGTTTTAAGCATTTACGTGAAGGAGAAAAGTGAAGAAATGGCAACAGTTAAACACCCTCCAGCAACTTCTCTTGATTTATTATTACTCGTACTGTACAGTTATTTAATCTAATCAATGTTATTTTACCTGCACTTACGCAATCGATGTATGTGCTTTACAATGCCGCTGGAACGAAGTATCGATCACTTTTGTTACTTGAAGCCTTGAAACCATACAGAAAGTGTTCATTCTATGTACTGTAATATTAACAATAATTGAACGTTTATTTTTAATTGACTCAGAAATGCACGATCCCCCCGCCCCCTTATATATACGTTTTAAAGGTATCCGACGAAAGAGAGGTACAGTATTATGAATTGAACATACATAATACTTGTACACACTGTTAATACTGGCAAAGATTTATTTATTTTTTATGCAATAGTGTGGTTGTAGTTTGAAGCCGTGTAGAACTGCCCGTGTCTGTTTTGCCTCTTGTGAATGAGACATCCAAAAAATGAGAAGTCTCAATACAGTCACAGTGTGATTGGAGACTTCTTGAGACTCTGACACTCCCTCCGGAGATGGAGATGTTCACTCCTCCATTTCCAGACTGCAAATTAATGGCGCTTAGACTTAGACACGGAGGCTAATTTAATCATATACCATCAAACCAAAAGATATACTTGGCTGTGTAATTTCACACTTAATGACTCTAAACATTTTGTACACAAACAATAACAGTAACATTTTCACATGTCGCATTTAATTTTTCAGAGAATTAATTTCACATAATGGATCATCAATTAATCGATTTTTTTGGTCACTTTGCATATGTTGCTGTCTTTTTCCCTAGACTTCTCCTCAGGGCTCATTTGGTCTCCTCTTCGACATCGATGGCGTGCTGGTGCGTGGTCGATCCCCCATCCCTGCGGCCCAGGAGTGTTTCAGGAACCTCGTGGACCACCAGGGAAAATACAAAGTGCCTGTGGTGTTTGTCACCAATGCTGGAAACTGCATGCGGCAGACGAAAGCGGAGCATCTTTCACAGCTGCTTGAAGTGGAGGTAAATGAATTCCATTTCTGAAATTGTATGTATTCCCAACTCGCTGTGTCTTATTTCAAGCCTCCTAACTACTGTTTCTTTGTGCCCATTGCACTCAGGTGTCACCTGACCAGGTAATGCTGTCCCACAGTCCTTTGCGAATGTTCACACAGTTTCACCAAATGTGTGTGCTGGTATCAGGACAGGGTCCTGTTGAAGAGGTGGCTCACATGTATCCTGTTTCAAATCAACAACTCATGCTCTGTCTGAACTGAGCGGCATCGCTGTGCGCATGCTCTGTTTATTTAATGTGGTTCCACTCCGCTCTTTGATGTTTTCAAAACTTTGAACCCTTTACCGTGTTTGTTCAGTCGATTTATGTAAGTGTTCGAAACTATGCGGAATGACCTTGACCTACTCATCTTCAGGTTGGGCTTCAAGAATGTTGTCACCATAGATAATCTCAGAGAGGGCTACCCTCTTCTTGATATCGTGGATCACAACAGAAGACCCAAAGACAGCGTGAGTTTCTACATTTATTTAGATCCACACTCACTACAAACTTCTTGATTACATCATCACATTTGAAGAGCAGACTTTTTTTGTAGCAGCTTTCCTTTTATTTGATGTATTTAGATTGTGCTGGTGTACCTGATGCTGTGGTAGATATAATCAATCAGTTTCCAGTGCATATACAATAATTGTTTGCATACTCGTGTCTTGTCTCACAGATTCCTCCCACTAAAGGTTTACAGCCAATAGATGGTATGTTTGCACACATACATAAAACAATAAATTAAACTTTAAGCATCTCACTAAGTTATCATTGATAAGTCTTTTTTTCAGTAATTTACTCAAAACGTGAAATTTAAATACCGGTAGGTTAAATAAATACATCGGAAAATACTTTTCAGAAGGTCAATTCCTTCCTCATGTCTATATTAAACATAATTTTGATTGTTTCTCATATGATGTTCTAATCTCTTCAGGTGGTGAATTGATCTAATTTATAAATCCATCCATCCATTTTCTGTTTCGTGAATGCTCATTAGGTTCTACTAAAAAATGTTTTTTAAATTCTGGAAATAGTTCACTCTGTGTTGTGAATACTAGTTTCACGTTTTGACTGAAATAAATCAAAATTTCTATTACACTCACTAACTCATTGAGATACACCTGCACGTTTTTGTCTTTGCCCTCGTATCCTTATAGCTGTCATCTTATTTGGTGAGCCAATCAGATGGGAGACCAACCTCCAGCTCATTGTTGATGTACTTTTAACCAACGGAAACCCGGACAGGAATTGGAATTCTGCGCAGTATCCACACATTCCGGTGCTGGCCTGTAACATGGACCTGTTGTGGATGGCTGAGGCTAAGAATCCCAGGTGGAGTATCTGGGGCGGAAAAAAAAAATGTTCTTTTTCCTGAACTATCATTCATATTGTGGTTCCCTGACAGGTTTGGCCATGGTATGTTCCTCGTGTGCTTGGAGAGCCTTTACAAGAAGGTGACAGGTCATGACCTCAAGTATGAGGCGCTGATTGGTAAACCCAGCGTAGTGACTTATAATTATGCCGAGCTGCTGGTCAGGCAGCAAGCTGAGAGGCTTGGATGGGCCACACCCATGAAGAGATTGTACGCTATAGGGTGAGTGACTCCATTCCTCCATCTTGGCCCACAGTCTTTGTTAATCCAAACTGATTTATGTCTTGTCACCTTTTCTTGTTAGTGATAACCCTATGGCTGACATATATGGTGCCAATCTCTACAACCGCTACCTCCAGACCGCCCAGTATTCTCAGGCTCAGAAGCAAGCTAACCAAAGTGGAGCATGTGCTCAAGCTGTTGACCAGGCCCCTAAAATGACATCGAGCGAGCAAGGCGGTGCACCCGCTGTGTTCAGGTCAGGCACGGATCTCCCGGAGGCGTGCCACTCCATTCTGGTGTGTACAGGAGTATACAGCAAAGAGGAAGAGCTGCCGTCAGACACGGGGCACACGGTGACCGAGCAGCGCATCTTTCACGGCCACAGGGACTTTCGCTTTGACCCCAGCCTCACACAGCCGTCCTTTGTGGTGCAGGATGTCAAAGACGCCGTAGAGTTAGTGTTCCGGCAGGAAGGATGGCCCCTAGATTAAGTGGCCTATTCTTGACTTTAAAGGGTTGAAACACTAGTGTATAGTTTTACAACGAATCCTGTCTTTATGTAAAAACAACAATATCCTGTTTTCACATGGCAATAATGCAATGTTCTTTATTATTGAGGGAGTTGACATCGATGTAAAAGTAAGGTGCATGACAACTATTTCCAACATTTGCAACCTTTTCATGTAGCGAAAGTAAACCAAAAGTCTCTGCATTGTGACACATTAATTTGGATTAGGGACTTGCACCATTTGAATCACTTGTGCAATAAATGCAACAGGATTCAAAACACTTTGCGACTTACAAGGCTCTGGATTAACAAATATCTCCTGGAAACTCAACATGATAAAGAACAACACTAACTCACATTGTAAAATCCATCCATTCTCGAAAGCGCTTTTCCTCGCCAGGGTCACAGGCGTGCTGGAGCCTATTCTAGCCGCCATCAGGCGAGAGGCGGGGGTAGGCCCTGAACTGGTTGGCAGTCAATCACAGACATTCTAAAATCCGTACATTAAAATTGGCCCACAAAAAAATAAATAAAAATTTGAATGCGTTCCCCATGTTGCATTATGCTTCACATTCGAGTTGGATAAAACACCCTCAGTGTCATCTACGTGTCCTGTTCGTGAGTCTTAATGCCGAGCTTTGCTGTCCTCTTCTTTGTTTCTGAGACTTCTTGCTTAGTGTATTTTCAGGAGGAGATTCCGGAGGGGGCATGTGAATGGGTTTCCATGGGATTGGGTTGTAAAAACTGGGTGGTGGGTGGAATCTGCAGGGACCTGGAGGGAAGGTAACACTCGCGGGTTACACAGATATGAAAATAATGAACCCTGATTCACTGCCTAAAAAACATGCATAAATGAACGTATTATCCAGAAAGCTACCGAGCAGCTAATAATTGCCAGATCACACTCACTTGAATAATGAAGTGGCTTTGGATTTGCTTTCCATTTGTCATTGTTTTTTGCCAGCCATTCCTTAAAGTTCCCCTCTGCCTTCCTCCGTCGCTCTTTCTCCTGCTCCTCCCTCAGACTTGCTTGCTCCTGTTGAAATGAAATCCCCAGTGATAATATCGAAATACACAGCGGCCAAGCAATAGCGAAAATCCAGACATTTTGAAAATGGATCTTACTTTTTGCTTCTTCTCCTTTTCTAACCTCTCTTGGTTCTTCTTCTGCAGCCAATCGTTGTACTTTTGTTGAGCTTTCTGTTCAGTCTCTCTTTTTTTTTCCTGTTGACGCCGCATCTCTGCTTCTTCTCTGCCGATTTTCAGAAGCTGATTATGTCTTTCCTTGGATTACAGTAACAAAAACACACAATCTGAGCATTTTTTGCTGCACTGGCTAAAATGCTTAATGGGCAATTATCATTTACTATTGTGAGTTGTAGACCAGTTTTCAACCTGTTCTCTTTTAAGTTGCTGCCAGTCTCTGATCTTCTTTTCCTCCATGATCTTTTTCTGTTTACGTTCCATTTCTTCTTGTTCTTTTTTTTCCTTGAGTAAACGTGCCTGGTTAAAGAGGTGTTGGAATTAGAGCTTGTAGCCATGCCGTTTTTGAGAAGACTCAGCGGGTGACAGTACACCGATAAAGCTCCTTGTCAACTTGCCTCCTCAGTTTTCTTTTTCATTTTAAGATGGTCTTCTTTTGTTTTGTTTACCAGCCACATTTCCCATGCACTAAGGGCTTCAGGTTCTATCTGTGCTGAAGAGGGTTTTTGTAGCTCACATCTTGAAAAAAATAACGAAAGAAATTAAAATACAGAGTTGAAAAGACTTTGGTATGCTTTCCATCCACCTTATGAAATCACGTAGTACCTGGAGGGTTGCTCAGTCGTACTGAGCTCGTCGTTTTCATCGCTCTCATAACTGTCATGGTAGATGGGGGAGAGCAGGGAGTAAGTGTCGTCGTCCACCGTGTACTCCGAAACGTGGACATGTTTTTTCACATTTGGCTTGAGAGGAGTGGAGCTGAAGTCTTCGGACGCAAACGACGGGGAGTTCGGCAAACACCAACCAGACATTACTAGTCGGTCAACTTCTGCAGCTGGGCAATTTTACATCAAAGCGTCTTCCTGTGGGGATACAAATTTGATTTACTCATTTATTTATCGTTCCGTTATCAATCTCATGAATGATTCTGCAACAACAGACAAGTCGGCGTTACTCGTGTCTCCTAAAAACTATTGCAAATGCACCCACAAATACACGAGTTATTGTTAGCTAATTTATGCTAACGATGTTCGCACCAGGCTGTCATTACTCTTGGATAAGATGTAAACTCTGTCGCAATTATGGTTTGTGGATACTTCATCGTCCTCGAGGAACTAACGATGACATTTGCCGGAATCACTTCTTACTTACTTTTATGGTCGCAGTGCCTGTAAAGTTAACATGCATTTTCTTCCTTCATATTCGACAACAACCGTCTTCCCATGATGCACCACGCCTCTACACAACGCCGTTTTTGTAACTATGACGACGTTTGACCTTTTATATTTTTACTTTTGTACTTTTACTGTGCCTGCACTTAGGTACTTATTAATTTTACTTTGCACTTACAGTATAAATTTATTAATGTAGTGCTTTAAAACCCCAATGCAAATGATAAATCAATTACTCTCTCTCTCTCTCTCTCTCTCTCTCTCTCTCTCTCTCTCTCTATATATATCTCTCTCTCTGTATATATATA
>NW_017806072.1:3779194-3810675 GCF_001891065.2 Hippocampus comes
ATATATATATATATATCAAGTATCAAGTACAACTTACAACTTTACTGTCAAATGTGCTGTACACACACACACACACACACACACTTCCACAAACTCTTGTAAAAAATACATTTTACTAGAAAAACAGGGTCAAGTACTGAACGCTAATACATTCAAACGCAACATTAAAAATATATGAATATTGTAAATTATATCTAAATGGTAGTTTTATTTCCTGGCCAAAAATGTGGGTGACTATTATAATTAAACTCTCGTATTAGCTCCTATAGATTTGAAGTATTTTATTTTAAAAGCTATTGTCTATTGTATAATTTCTGCACACTTATTTTAGTTCATAGATGATCACCATGTTTCAGGCTACTGCAAGAAAGCACAAAAATGTCAGGAAAGGGCTACTAGAACAAGTGACTTTTTGGGGAGTGAATCAGAGGCACTTCAAGGTGTGTGCTGTCTCACATTTAGTGTAAATTTGAACGCAGCTGGTTAATTCTAAACACAGCCACATCCCCATCTGTTAGAGGGTGTGGACACATTATCTCAAGTGTTTGTATTTTACATCTCTTGAAAATACTTTTATTTCAGTAGAGTTGTACAGTTTGAGGGTCACATTAATGCTGTTTTTTTTAAAAGGGTGTCTCAATCTCATTGTGTTATGTCAGAAAAACCTAAAATTTGAACAAGCGTGTGTAGACTTTTTACATCAACTGTCAGTAACAGTTTTACAGCACCCCAGCTACAGTCGTGTTGTCTATAAAAATAAAAGAGATGCAATATTTGCAATAGGGCAGTTGTATTTCAGACCTGTCACATAGACCTGTGACCTTGTTTAACCTTCACCTTAACCCCAGGTACAATATACTGATTCATGGAAGGCAGCAGGCTGTTTTACTGGAGTTCAGGCCAGCTTGGTGTGCCCTCTGTCTCACTCGCACTTCACATCATCACCCTAAATACATCAAGCATGCCACAATGAGTTTGGACTGTTACGACAAAGACTTGTGGCATTTGGTGAGTGCCTCTTATGTGTGAAAGGGAAGGATATTTTATTGTTGCATCGAAGGGATCTGCATTACTGTAAATTCTTATACATGTTTATTCCTATGTTTGGTGCAATCTTTCAAAGTTTACTACATTAAATGTAGGAGTGCAGGAAAAGCTGTTTGACCGGAAGAACAAAAAAAAAAAACAAATGCATGATTCTTGTTGGTCATCATAGAACTATTTCTGAGCTGCTCTCTAAATTGTTTCTATCTATCACTTCTCGTTTTCATGATGTGTCAGATGACTGCGAGACAAACGTCTGACACTCTTAATCAGTAAGGTAATAAAAGGTGAAGATCGTCAGCCACCAGCACGTGTAGAACACGGTTGCGTCTCACGTTTTCTATGACCACTCAGCCCAGCCCCTGGCCTCAGCTGCTCCTCTCAGAGAAGGCCTGGATGTCACATTCAGAGCTGTGCAGTTTCACAGACAACATCCATTCCACGAGGGAGCAGGGAAAACAGTTTACAGGCAGGATGGTGGCAGGAGACATTCAGAGACTGTCCGAGGGCAAACACCACCTTCGGCGGCTCTCCAAGACAGCTCATCCGGACCAGAGAGCATTACCTGGGGGCCGCAAGAAGCTTCAAGTCATCATTTGTGTTCTGCTGGTGGAGCTTTGTGAAAGATTCACATTTTTTGGCATTGTATGCAACATGATCCTTTTTTGCACTGTAAAGCTTGGCTACGACAACTACCTGGCTGCAACAGTGAACTTGTGCTTCATAGGAGCCAGCACCCTCACCCCTGTGCTGGTTGACTGGTTTGCCGAAACCTGCCTAGGAAGAACCAAGGTGCTCTACTTGTGCGCTTTTCTCCATTTCTTTGGTAAGACGCAGTGGGCATTTATTTTGCTTGTTCTAGAATGAGAAGGTTCAAATTTTGGCAGGGTTTTAACTCGTGAATTTCGGAGCATTTTTTTCTTTTGTTTTCTAAAATCACGGACAGTGGATCCTCGTTTAGGAATGTCCTTATTCACAGACAAAAATTGAAGAATGAATTGTGGTTTCACTGTATATGAGTACAGGGCCGTGAAAAAGTATTCACCCCCTTCTTGATTTCTGTGTTCTTTGCATATTTATCACACACACAGATTTCAGTTCATCAAACCAATTTTAATATCGCACAGAGACAACCCAAAGAAAACTAAATGCCAATATAATTTATTTAGACCAAAAAAAAAACTATAATAAATAAATCCAAACCTACCTGTCCCTTTGTGTAAAAGTAAGTGTCCCCTGAACCTAATAATGGGTTGTGCCATCCTTGGCAGCAATAAGTGAAATCAAGCGTTTGTGATAATTGGCGATGAGTCTTTCACATCGCTGTGGAGGAATTTTGTCCCACTCTGCTTCACAGAATTGCTTCAACTTCACCATATTGGAGGTTTTTGGAGCATGAACTGCCCGTTTAAGGTCACACCACAGCATCTCAATTGGATTCAAATCCGGACTTTGACTTGGACTCGCCAAAATTTTGGTTTTTTTAGCCATTCAGAGGTGGACTTGCTGGTGTGTTTCATAACATTGTTCTGCTGCATGATCCAAGAGCGCTTGAGTTTTTCGGACGTTCACCTTCAGGAATTTCTGTAGACAGCAGGAGTCATTGTCCCATCAATCAAAGCAAGTTGACAGCGGTTTGCTGAAGCCCCAGAATCTTGGAAATGGCTTTGTAACCTTTTCCAGACTGATAGATTTCAATAACTTTTCTTCTTGAATTTCTTCAGATCATGGCATGATGCATTTGTTTCTTGAGATCTTGTAGACTACTTCACTTTGTCTGACAGATTCTATTTATGTGATTTTTGTTTAATCAACAAATGTGGTGCTTGCCTGTGATACTGTGATATTGAACTCAGCTTTCCCAAACCTGACTTTGGTCACAGTTACTTTGTGATTCAACAAGGGGGTGGGGGCAATTGCTTTTTTTCACACAGGGACAGGTACTTTTTGATTTATTTTTTTTGTGTGTGCCTTAATAAATTAAATTGGCATTTAGAAACTACATTTTGTATTTCCTTGGGTAAACCCTGTGTAATAATAAAATTGGTTTAATGAATTGAAACCTTTGTGTGATAAATATGCAAAGAACACAGAAATCAGGAAGGGGGCAAATACTATTTCACAGCACTGTAAATTCTGTTGATCCCTACAATTACCCTTTGACCTCATATCCAATTCAATATTTCTGACGCTTTTGACTTGCAAATACAGTGACTCGTCAATTGTTATCTCTGTAGGCACGGCCATGTTACCTGTGGTAGCATTCCCTTTTGAAGATTTCTACATTGACATTCATCATATGAGTCACAAGTTAGAACCTCAAGAGCAGCAGGCCCTGTTCTACACCGGCCTCCTGGCTGCTGCGCTGGGCATTGGCGGCATCCGGGCTATTCTCTGTCCCTTGGGAGCATACAACTTGCAGAGCTACAATCAATACCAGCTACTGGGTTTCTTCAACTGGTATGTGATGCATCTACAGTACATAAACTTGTCTATTGCGTTAGCAGTGGAACAATTATAGATAGGAACTTGGGATGTATCATTTAGTGGCGAGACAGAGAGAATACTGTAATTGCAATGTGTGATAATTTTTGGAAAAATATGACGTTAAGTAGTTTTTTTTAGAGAGCTTGTTTTATTCTTCCCCACCTGAAGGAATATTTATGATTAAAACACAGCATGACAATGTACCTGTTTAAAATGGTGAACATAAGTGCACATAATATATATCTCAAATTAAAACCAGCAATTTGTTCATGCAACATTAGAGGAAGGAATTTTAGCCGAATGACGGAAAGCAAAACGTAATGGAAAAAGAATGCTTGAAGACATGTGTGATTTTTGTTTTTACTGCGTTTAGGTTCTACTGGTTGGTTAATCTGAATTCCACGGTTGTGTTTCTGGGTATTGCTTACATCCAGCAATCTGTGGCCAAAAATTTGGCTTTCTTAATCCCTTTTACCTCTGCACTTCTGGCACTCATTGCCATACACATGATGCGCAACAAACTCACCTACAAACCCAAGAAAGGTAAAAAGAACACACTTTATCAATATTCTGATTATGTCATAGGAATATCTTTGGTGATTTTTTTTTTAGTTTATTTTTCCACTATTTTCGTATAATCCAGTGATCTTCATCCCTGTTCCTCAAGGGCCGCTGTCCTGTCTGTTTTCTATCTCTCCCTGATGCATTGATTCACATGATCAGATAATCAGCAAGTTCTGCAGAAGCCAGAAAACGATCTTGATAATACACACACACACACACACACACACACACACACACACACACACACACACACACACACACACACACACACACACACACACACATATATATACATTTTTATGTAACTATATAATAAAACATCCAGGAAACTGGCCCTCGAGGAACAGTATTGAAGACCCCTGATTTTATCTAATATCATGCTTAGAATGTTTTTGTTAAACTTTTTTTGTCTAATTGAAAGGTCATAACAAAAAAAAACTAAAAAAAGAAAAAACAACCTCCCCAATAGTTTTAGGTACTCAAGCATACAAATGGGGATGAGTATGAGAGGTAAATATTAATTTTGACCTACATGGCACCTCACCGGTGTCGTCTTGTTTCTGTCAAAGGTGGCTCCTTACTGACCACGCTTGGAGTTTTCTTGAACTCTCTCAAGATGTGCTGCCTTCACTATCGCCACCTCAGTGGAGATGTGCCATCTTGGCTGGACCGGGCCAAGGAGAACAATGGCGGCCGCTACAGTGAGACTCACGTAGAGAATGTCAAAGTCTTGGCCAAGCTCTTCCCACTTTATGGACTCCAACTGATATACAGAGCCTGTGTCACTCAGGCAAGTCGCTAAGTTAAAGCAGAGGTCACCAATGTGGTGCCCGCCACAAGGACCACATGAGGAGCCCTTGGGCCTGTTCTAAAAAGAACTCACCAGTGACGTGATCATCATTTGAAAAATGTTAATATTTGCAGTGCTTTATATAAATAACGCATAGCTGTAGAATATTCATATTTATCTGTTTCTAACCATGCTAATCAGTTTTGATAACAATGGTCAACAGCAAATCTTAATCAGAAATGTCTCTATGTGTCCCTAAATGTAGTTTTGATGCTGATTTAAAACATGTCTTAGCTATTTACCGAGCACATCACATCAAGTTTTTGGGATATTTTCATCCATCCATTCATTTTCCGATCCGCTTTATCCTCACAAGGGTCACGGGGCGTGCTGGAGCCTATACCAGATGTCTTCGGGCAGCAGGCGGGGAAGACCCTGAACTGGTTGCCAGCCAATCGCGTGGCACACATAGACACACAACAACCATTCACACTCGCACTCACAATCACACCAAGGGACACCACATCTTGTAATTTATAGTTTACTTGCATCTCTGATTAAAACATTGTTGACCAATGTAATTATTGTGAGAAATCATGAACATGCTCATTGTTTTCACATTCAACATGTAATTTAAGGTTATTTGAACTTTTTTTTTCCAGAAGTGTGTATAAAACTGTTAGCCCTTTACATGAATAAGTCCCCAAGAAGTAGCTCTCACTTTCAGAAAGGTTAGCGTAGTTTTTCAAGTGCACAGTACAAAGGTGGATCACTTCTATGCCCACTGTGTTTCCATACAGATCCCCTCTGGATATTACTTACAGGCGATGAACTCCAACCTCCACCTGAGTGACGTCCTGTTACCCATCGGCACTATGAACGTGATCAGCATTTTACCTCTTCTCATGTTAGCCCCGCTGATCGAGTGTGTGAACAGCTGCTCTCTCTCCATGGCAAAAACTCCTCTGGCACCCACAAGAGTAATTAGTGAGTACTTGCCTCTGCACACCGCCAGTGATGCAACACAGTGCTTCATCATCTTCATCTAAATATGTCTCTCTTTGTTCTACCTCTGTTGTCCTCCCTCTTTTCTCTTGAAATGACTTGTCTTGCAACTCCCATTCTGCAGCCCTCTGTCTCATCACCCCACCCTAACTAATCCTCCCCTTACAGCTCTGGGACATGCATGTGCCGCTCTGTCCATCCTGGTGGCAGGTTTGTGCGAGCTGCGCAGGAAGTCTTTCCCCCTGGTGGAGCAAACCCTCTCCGGGAAGGTTCTGCAAGTATCATCCATGCCATGTTTCCAGCTGGCACCACAATATATCCTACTTGGACTAGCTGAGGCTTTGGTCACTCCAGCGTGTGAGTGAAAGGCAGACAATTGTGGAGACTTGTTTGAGCAGCTTATTCAAGATAATATCATGTAATATACAAGTATGTATTCTGCTTTCTACGGCAGGCTCCCTCATCTCTTTCCAGCTGACCCCTGGGCACATCCGAGGAATCTCCCTACACTTCCTCACATTGTCCTATGGGGGAGGATGCTTTGTAGGAGCCATCTGCATTCAGGTGGTCTACTTCATGTCTGGAGGTGAACAAATGCTCATAGTGGCAGTCCTTTCAATCCTTCAAAGTGGAATAAATTTGACATTTGACACAGAGCAACGCTTGACTACAGGGTCCTTTTATCCAAGCGTCCTGCATGATGGAAATCTGGAGAGATTCTTCTTCTTCATGGCCATGCTGATGACGATAAATACTCTGGTGTATTGGAGTATATCTCACAGGTAGTGGGAATTACACCGAAGTGCGACATGTGGCAGATCCACCTTCACCAAATCATTATGGCAAAGAGAATGCACTGACTTATAATTTTCAGCTAGTTGCATTCTTTACAGTGCATTATAAATGGAGGCTCTGGCTGTAAGAGTGGTCTCCTCGCCAAAAGGTAGCAGGTTTGGATTTTGCATTGTGGGAAGGGTCAGCGACAGACCGTCCCTCTCCTGATAGTGGGGGTACGGTCTTCACCTCTGGGTTCCAGTTGAGGGTGGCTGATAAAGGATAAATATCATTCTCTGTACATTGTCATGTTATTTATCTTCTTTTGTTTTTATTGTTACAACAAGACCCATCTCGTTTCAACAGACAACCAAGGCACATCTGCCATTACTCATTGGATTTGCCTGATCACGGCACCATTTGTTGTAACTTCATTGCCACAAGTATGGCTGAGCTTGGCAAGCAACTACACAGATGATTGGGGTTGATATTTTCCCAAAAGTGAGGGGGTGTTCTCATTTTTGTGAGCTACCGGGCGTCATTAAGTTGTCGTGAAAGGCAGGTCAAATTTATATTAGTATTTGTTGCAACACTATACGTCCAGAATGGTTAGATTATCTGAATCTAAGGTACTGCCAGTTGTTTTTAAAACTTCTAAGAGTGTTTTCCTTTCCCAGGTACATGGATCTCAGCGTGCGGGGTAAGCCGTTGACAATCAGCCCACTAACAGAGAAACTTCTTCAGTACAAAGCTTGCCTGCGGTACTACGACACTATGGACCGCTCGTACACAAACATTTCCTGTGAATCTGTCATCTGACAGACTTGAAAAGGAAACCCTACACTCTGTGGCGCTGGCGCTGCTTTCTGCTGTGTCAAATTGAATGTACTATTGTCGTTTTATTGTGATTTGTGAACAACTGTGAATGTATAGCCATGTGGGCTGTAAATTGTCTTTGGGCTACATTTGTATTGTATTTTAAAATAATCTCTATACAGTATACAACTACTGCTATAAATACCATGAAGCCAGAATAAAGATAGATCATCAAGCATCGCAGTCCTACTAGTGGGGAGTACATCTGTGGTTCAGGGTTTGAATCTCGGCTCTGTCCATCCTGTGCAGAGTTTGCATGTTCTCCACGTGCCTGCGTGCGTTTTCTCCGGGGACTCTGGTTTTCCTCTCGCATTCCAAAAACATCCATGGGGTTAATGGAACACTCTAAATTGTCCCTCGGTGTGATTGTGAGCGCAAATAGTTGTTCGTCTATGTGTGCCCGGCTGGCAAGCAGTTCGAGGTATACCGCGCCTTCTGCCCGAAGACAGGTGAGATAGGCTAAAGCAGACCGGTGACCCTTGTGAGGATAAGTGGATTAGAAAATGGATGAATGCATGGATAATTACTTGCATAATTCCTTTAGTCTCTACTCGGTGGATTTGTTTATTAAAGTGCAAAGGTGGATTTAAACAAAACTTGCAAAGTCTGTCTCTGTGTGTGTGTGTGTGTGTGTGTGTGTGTGTGTGTGTGTGTGTGTGTGTGTGTGCTCGCGTGTGTGTAAATAAATAAATGAATAGACAGGTTATCTGTTTGGAGGGGCATTTCAGTCCACGTCACTTGTCTGGTCAAACTGCCATCATGCTATGATAGAGATTTGTCTTAATTACCTACACATTGGACGGCTACTTTGGTGCTTACCTGCTTTCTGTGAACACGAGCTTAACATTACCTTGCCTAAAAAGTCATTTTTAGACATGTTTGACATTACTCAACTTCAGCACATGTTCTTTACTTGTATTCTTTAACTCACTGTGCATTCTCACAATACCTGTGTGAGCATGAAACATCCATCCATCTGATGCCCTTTCCTCACAAGGGTCGCGGGCGTACCGCAGCCTATCTTGTCTTCGGGCAGTAAGAGCCCACAATCATTTTCACTCACAATCACACCCACAGCAAATTTAAGAGAGTCCAATCAACGACAGTGCATGTTTTTGACATGTGACCGCAGCTGGAATCAAATGCTGCACCATCTGCATTGTGAAGCGGACATGCTAACCAGTCGACCACCGTGCCGCTGGTTGATTAATATAAACGATATACTGTCAAATGAAAACTGATTATGATTATTAAAATAAAGCTTGACATATTTTACAATTATATTTTTTAGTAATTAATTTATATGAATTAATAATTAACAGAAACATAATGATTCATTACCTTACTAAGTAAGAATAGATTATTTTATTGGTAAATGTATTAATTTTTTTTTAACTCATCGACAAATTACCTGCCGACTGTCCACTTCAAAAATCGAAAGTGGCCCTTGATCATCAGCTTTTCCAACCCCAATCAGGTGTATATGATATGATTATGCTGATCCAGTGAATGTGTTTGATGATCTTTCACATAAAAAAAAAAAAAATCAACTCAACTGTGTCAATGTACAGTATCATGTATCAGTTTTGTTTCGAAGCAACCAAGCACCACGTTGCCATGGGGACGAGAGCCGCCTGCGTCGCCTGCGAACAGGAAGAGGAAGGCTCATTTTTCTATTTGTTTGTTTCCGTTAACCATCGCTCTTGAAACAATGGACCTACCAGACACTATTCGAAGACGTTTGGAAGATTTTTCTCGTAATGTCTTTGTGGACCAGAGTCAGTCTCCCACTAAAGAGCGCCACACGTCGTCAACACACGGTAACTTCAAAATGCAGCTAGCATAGCAGC
Source organism: Hippocampus comes (assembly GCF_001891065.2). NCBI lineage: Eukaryota > Metazoa > Chordata > Actinopteri > Syngnathiformes > Syngnathidae > Hippocampus > Hippocampus comes. The sequence goes on from NW_017806072.1 coordinate 3,788,585, forward strand.
GAGCTAACATGACTAACGATTGGAATGTTGTTTCTTTGGAGCAAACCTGTCGTTCCATATAGCTTTACTTATAGCCATCAACTATACGACTCACCTCTGTGTTTATTTTTTCCCCAGACAGGCGCGTTCTGGCCAGTTTGCCTCTCCAGATGTCTCTGTTCTTTAACATCTGGTTCTTCCCCCTGTGGTGGATCAGTGCGATTGTCATGCTGCACCTCAAAGTACGAAAGAACATGTGGACGTCTTACGTTAACATAATGTCTGCGAATAAAAGCGCAGTTATCCGTTAATCATCTCTTTTGGAGTGCACTGAGTCTAAAAAGATTCAAGAAATACCAAATTAAGAAGTCGGCGGGTGCAGTGAGAATGTCTCAACATATAAGTTATTTTACATTTCTGCACTGTTCGTGAAGGTGTAATTTGTCTGTGTTCATGTGGGCAGTGGCAATTAGTTGTTAATGAACTTTAGGTCAGTCCATAGTGTTGCGGTGAACACATTGAACTTTTACAACACATGTTTTAAACATTATTCTAAACATAAGGGTACAAAAATAATCTTAGATATGTGCTTGGTGGGAGGGTGTGGGGCATTTGACATTGAATGCCAAAGGGAGGCTGTATATCCGTTCAGTAATCCAAAACAAGTATTGCTGGTCACTCATGGTGTAGAGCAGGGTTCCTCAATTAGTTCTCACTGAGGTCCAAATTGTGTCAAAGTTGTCAAGTCGCAGGCCAAACTGTCTTGAGACGTTTTCGTTTTTTCATTGGACCGCCAAATCTTATTTAATGTGCAGGTGTTCTGTTGCTGCTTATTAGAAGTAGTGTTATTGTTAGTAGTGGAATTTGTTGTCACAGCAGATATCTATAGTAGGAGTTATAGCCTGTGTTGAAGGACAAAAAGCAAACATTTGCACTGTTGAAAGAAAATAAGTCCAATATCAATTTACTTTTCATTGCCCCTTTTGAATATTTTGATCAACAGAGTATGAACAGTTTGATCAATAAGACAGGAAGTGGTGCAGACCAGGAAGAAAGGGTACACTCAGATAAAGATAACTCATACATTTTCTACACAAAACTTATCATACTCCAATATCAGGAACACTGATGATAGTTAAATAGTAAACAGTTTACTCCACAGTAAAAACAAACAAACAAACAAAAAAATGAAGCCTTATACTACAAAACATCAGAACCTCATACACATACATACACCCCTCACGGCGCGCGCGCGCGCACACACACACACACACACACACACACACACACACACACACACACACACACACACACACACACACACTGTTGAATTCGCCTGTTTTTTTGTTTTGTTTTGTTTTTAATAACCAATCAGAGTTTATTCCCCACTCTTTACCTTCACGAATCCTCACAGAGACATCAGCATTTTTCCGCCCTCACATTCGTTCAGTTTACATTGTCCACCAAAGATTGATTTACAAGGGAGAATGACACAAGAGATTCTTCGGGTATTCCCACCTTCTCCTAGATTCATGGACACAAAATTGTCCATGGATGTCAGTGTGAAGTTGTTTGTCTACATGGGCCCCGGCTGGATATTATTGGGGATGTTGTTTGTAGTGTAGGCATCCTGCTGTGAGTTCCACCTCATGCATTTGAAAAATTAAGTCTTTGAGTCTGACGCAGCACAATACTGTGCTTGATTTGGATGAAGTATCTAAAAGTAAAAGAACTGCATTGAAAAAAATTCTGTAACTATCTATTGTTTGTTAACCACGATTTCTTTTTTCCCCCACTAGTATTCTGCTTTGCCTGACTACTATAAGTTCATCCTTATGACCATCCTCATCCTGATGACTGTAATTGAGGCCATCAGACTTTATCTTGGCTATGTGGGGAATCTGCGCGAAAAGGTAGCACACCCAAAAAAAAATTTGCATTTTGTGGATCTGTCCAATACAATCAGAAAAATGGACATTTACTTCAATGAGAAAAAGGTACCTAAAACAGATTTGATACTCTTTTCTGTTTGCGGAAGGTGGCAGAGTTGGCTGGATTTTGGCTGCTGAGCATTTTGCTGCAGTTGCCACAAATCCTATTTCAGCTTTGCAATGAAGCCATTCTTGTACAGCCCCTGGAGAGAGCCATTCACATCGTTTTGGCACTTTTCATCCTCACGCAGGTATGCTGCTTCATTTAATCGTGGGACACCAGTACAGTACTTGGGTCAGCTCCGTTTTTGTAAATGCGTGATTTGCATTCAAGTTACATGAGTAAACTACTTTTCTGTCTTGCATCTTCTAGGCTGTTGCGGGTTTTGTGGCTCTCCGGGACTTGGTCAGACACACAGAAAGTCAATTCCATCTTCGCCAGTTTGATTGAAACATTTTTTCAACCACTTCACACACATCAGAACATATCAAAACACCTCAAACTTCTCCAAGACTCTGTCAACACGATGTCACGTCTTGATTTTGTAAAATGTAAATAATGGATTTATCAAGAGAAAGCATATTTATTTTTTGTATTTTGTCAGGATATTACACAATTTTGTAATATGGTTTGTAAATAAAAAATATGCAATTTCTGTATTATTTGTATACTGTTTGATGTCGTGATCAGTGAATGTTATCTTCGCCTGTATTATCTCAATATTACACAAAAATTTTTGTATAACGCCAGTTGTAGACATTTAAGTCAAATTGTCAAGTTATGTTGGTATAGGTTACAACACAGCATATAAAATGAATGACATCAGCACCGGTGCAATCCTGTTAACTAGAAGCTTTCAAATGTTCCTTCATGTTCATTCAAAGATGTTCCATTGACTGGCCAGAATGTCTGTAATCCCAACATCGTAGTATAAAGTGCCGCAGGTCGGGATGGTCTTGTGGCAACTGGCCTCTCTGGAGCAGTGCCTTTAGTGACCTAGTCTTCCTGAGTTAGGGGCCTGATATCCTCAGACACGACACTCACCTATGGTGCCAGTCTGTGGAGGTGGACGGCTTCCCGACAGGTGGTAAAACAATCTTTGGTCTTTTGTCTTCTAAAGTTGAATTGCTGAGTCTGGGGAAAATGAAAAAAGATGCAAATGTTTTCTTAACCATGCAAACTTGTAACACAGTGGCATTACAACATCCAAAAGCAGATACACGAACAACCAATAAAAAGAAACACTTGCCTCCGTTCTCACACAAACCATCACCCTCGCATGAGACTGTGTAAAATGTCAGCATATCTTGTAAAACTTCAGCTCAGTGAGCATCTAAATCAATTCAAGACATACTGTGCTGTGCCATAATAGGCATTCTGGCAGACCGAGGGAGTTATGTATTTCACGGCCCCTGCGCGCCGGACAGTTTGGTAGACTTAGACCAGGTAAAAGCAGGTCTAAGTTGTGGCCTATGTGGTGTCATGCAATTTTGGTGGATTTCGTTGAGGCACAGGCAGGCAGATTCCGCGCTCCGATGAGATGTATAGTAGATGTCATCTTAGTTTATTCGATTTCAAAGAATGGTACGTGTAATGGGCCGTGATTTCTGGTCAGTGATTGCCATTTCATCAAGTGTCTTTTGGCCAAGCAAAATACAATGAAAAAGAGAAGCTTGGTCAATAATTGAGAATAAAAAAAAAAAAGATGACACCAAGAACGACAGGAAGCTAATACAGCAATTCACAATGATTAAAAGAACGTTTTACCTATGTCCTTGCAGGTCTGGATACCTTAGTACAGGCACTAAAAAACGAGGGTGGGAAATAGGCTTCCTCTGACAGATTTCTGAGATGAGATTTCGACGGTTAATCTCTCGAAACGGTAGATGTTTCAGCAATCCAACTAAACAAAATACAAGAAAAGAATGATCTAACTTGTACCAGGTGGAACCACAATATTTAGCAGTATATTTGTATTAATTACACATAGTGGTTCCACTTATATAATCCTTGGTTTGCACCGCTACAAACTTCAACCACAATTACAATGCACCTGTCACTTATCCGAACTGCTTATCGTCACAATGGACTCAGGCATTTTGGAGCCTATCCCTGCAGACATTGGGCAACAGGCGGGGCACACGCTGAATTGGTTGCTAGCCAAACGCAGGGCAAAAATTACAATCATATTTCTAAACTAATACTCCTGTGACAGTCAATCAAAACTAAACATGATCACCCTTGTAAAGGCATTGGTTTTGGAACATCACTTGTATTGGATCCCGTTAAAATGTACCAAATATTACCTAATAAAATTCTAAATCCAATCCAAGTCAATTTTGGGAACAGTGAGTACAAATGAACTATGTTGATATTAAAGACCAACCTTCTGCAAAGGCCCCTTTCTCTCTCTCATCTTGCCATTTGGTGTTGGGTATGTCTGCAAGTACAGAGGACAGATCCTGGTGGACATAGTAACGGTTTGGCGTCATTGAAGAATTTCGGTCTCTGAAATGATCGTTATCATCACTGGTGCTTGACGGCAGGTGCCTTGTGGGAACAATGTCAAACATGGGACGACGGAGCCTGAAAAGAAAAAGGCATTTGTGACACTGACTGAACTGACTGTCACAGTAATTGACGGTCCAAGTTTTACCTGTCAGATGTTGCATTGACGGGTAACAGACCTAAAAGAGTGACAAGTTTAAAAATGTGGAACTTCTGCGTGTGCAAAACAAACCATGAAGGATGCACCACTCACGAGACACGCATTGCTGCTGCTGAAGACGATGAGGATGCTGCTGCGGTTGCTGCTGCTGATGATGGTGGTGACGGTGCTGCTCCTGATGATGATGATGATGGTGATGATAACTATGATGTTGATGATGATAATGCTGTTGCTGCTGCTGAAAGTTATGTTGCTGTAGATGATGATACTGATGATGATGACGAATCTGCTGCAGTTGTTGCTGGACCGGGTACAAGAACCTTGGAGGACGTCGAAGGAGAGCACTCAAGTGCAGCAGCTTTGATGAGTATCTCCACTGTGCTAGGTCTCTTTGTTGGTCTGCTTTAAGCAAATGTCAAGACACACAAACACACAATTATGACATAATACATTCCAATACCTGCGATTGGCTGGGAACCAGTTCAGGATGTATCCCGCCTAATGCCCGAAGACGGCTGGGATAGACTCCAGCATGCCCGCGACCCTCGTGACGATTAACGGATTAGAAAATGCGTGGATGGATGGACATTCCAATGCATATTTATGGCGAACATTCCTTTTGTCTATTTCTGAGTCTATGCACTGCAAAGGTGGTGCCCAATTAGCGCTCATTACATACAAGCTATGTTCAAAACGCACCTATTTGAGGTGAAATGGCTGCAAAAGGGTTGATGTTTGAAGATGCTCTTTTCTTGCGACGTGCCTCTGCTTCTGCTCTCCTTTCTTCTCGGCAATTAGCCTAGAACAGCACAGTGGACTTCGATTCAACTTTCATCGAAAAATACATTCAAAATAACCCAATGTTTACACTTATCAGATGCTAGTACAGTGGTAGCTTGACTTATGAGCGCAACCGATGGGTTTTTAAAGTTTCAAGTCCTCGCTTCGTCGATTTTTTTGCTCTGTGTGTGCAACTCACAAGTGTCAGAGAACGCCAAGGCCAAAACATCCACGCAGCTTCTCAGCTCTCACTCACAATTTGAGATGCAAGTAAAGTGAGTGGCCAGCTCAGTCACAAAGGTATGTACTGTTTTTTTTCTTCTATATAGTCAAAATATCAACCATAACTTAGTATTAAACAAAATTCTGTGCAAACCTACGTGTGAGTTATTTGCGTTACCTTTAAGAGACATGGCTAAAAAGTAAATAGTAGGACAGGTACAGGGTGGGATCTATACATTATTATTGTTAATCTGGTTAAAGGTGGACTTTGCAGAGCTGTACATTAACTGCCTTGAATAGGAAGCATCTTCAGCAAGGTGAAATAAAGGGGGTACGGGGCCGTGTATAGCTATGGTTTTATTTAAGATGAGTCAGAACTGAAGTTGAGACATAGAATCTAAATCTAAAGCGAATTGATTTACCGTTAAGATGTTGGTAAATTGTATTAGACACTAGTGATGAACTACATTACCTTGAGAGGTTCAAAGCCTTGCCAAAGAGTCACATGACTGATCCCCAGATAACCAGTATTTGCTGCAGGAATCACACTTTTCCGGTCTTTAACCTTGACAAGCAAAAGGTTGGTATGATTCAATAACAAGAAAAGCAATGGGATTTCCATTCAATACCTTATATCATACTTTATATCATATTGTGGAGATGCGCTAACTGACAAGGAGAAGGAAAGTCGTGTCTCTTTTACTTTCACACAAAACTTGACTGTTGACACCGCAAGCATCAAGGTACAGTCCTCTCTTTCAACCCTTTTATGTCACTCATCCATTTGAACCCAGATTCATGTCAACTCCCTCCCCTCCCTGAAAGTTACGGGTTCCTGGTGAATATCTCTCTCTTATGGGTCATCATACAAGATGCTTAAACTGGAGGTTTTTCAGGTGGCTCTCCACATCTGCCATGGCCACCAAGATGTAAGTCCAAGTTGACAAAGAGAGCAGCACCAAGTCCATAAGGCGTCAAAACATCAGTGCTGCCCTCTTGAGGCCAAAAGGGATCCACAGGAATCCGAAAGGCCGAAGGCTGTGATCGCTATCTGTTGCATACTGGTACAAAGCATGTGGGTGTGCTTTTCAAGACAACATGGTACCTGTAAACCAGTTCCACCTTGAAAAAGATGGTGGCCCCTGCCAGGTCTGTGGAGAAGTCCTGTATGTGTGGCATGGGATGTCAGCCGTGGGTCGTGCTATTGCTGAGGTGACGGAAATCGCCAACCTTGGTCATGTGCAAGGGGGAGGCTCGTGGGCTGTTTGAGCAGCAGACGATGACCAGGGGTTCCGTGGTGGTGAACTCCTCCTTGCCGACCATAACCTTAGCTGAGTCAAGGCGATGAGAGGCGGCCTGCAAGTCGTGATGTGGTGCTCTACACTGTGCTTAGCCTCGGCTGTCGGGAATGTGGGCTTGATGAGGTCAGGAAATTTGGCAAGCAGGCGATGATACGGATCACTGGTAGTAAGCGTGTTTGACAGGTAGAGCGCACCAACCTCTCCAAGCATTGGTATGTAGCATCAATAAGGCAGCAGTTCATAACATCCACAAGCAAATCAAAGGCACAGATAGTCTGCATCAAACAGTGGCGTAGACACAAAGGCCCAGCTGATGTGGTGTCCACAAAAACACTTCCATCTACTCGGTCCCATAGGTACGTATGGGCATGGTATTAGCGGGGTCCATCCGGGGACCGTGTCTACACGTCATGGTGTCTGCTGGCTGTGCTGAGCATGGGATTTTATCAGATGACGTCAGCCGGATATGGAGTCGGTAACAACAGCTTGCAGCCCTGGCCAGCATCCATAGCTGCTAATGAGCACTGGACCTGGCATTTCCCTGACCCCAGGAAACCGCAGGGTTTGCAACACTGCTTGGTCTTGGCGTCAAAAGTGGCTTTGTAGGAACACAACCCGTTGTCACATTAGCAGCAGGCCGTCACTGCGTCTGCGATGTCTATTGTGTCCTATAGGTGTAAAAGGATTACAGAGCAAGCGAGGCCAGTAAAGCCCGCATCATTTCAGGTGGTTTACAGTCGTTGAGGCCGTTGAGGGACGGCAGTCAGTCTGCCTTCTCTGATTTAGACAGATCAAAGACCCTCAAAAGGAACCCCTTGAATGCATCATCCTTGTCAACATCTGGTGGAGGCTCCAGCAGAGCCGTTGCTCTGGCTATTGAGGCCACAAACGCTGCCACCACATATCAGTATTTCCTAACATCCTGTGTTACTCTTCTCAGCTGAAACTGAGCCTCGCTGTGCTGAAACCACAGCGAGAGGTCGTGTTGCCAAAAGTCAGTCGGGCAACTTGACTGCTGGGGCGTAGATGACATCTGTCATTATTGATCGCATTACTTCCAGCAATTGTGGAGATGCAGTAAATGATGAGACAGGGAGACGAAGGCTAGTCATGTCTCTTTTACTCTCCACTCAAAACTGATTGATACACAGGAAGCTGCAAGCTACTCTCTTTCAACGCTCTCAAGTCTGTCTCCCTTTGATCCCAGAAACATGTCAACTCCCTCCCCTCCCGTAAAGGTACACGAATGTCTCTCCACTCTCTCCACAACATATTCCAAATGTCATACCTGCCATTTTCTCCTGTGTCTTCTAAGTGGCCTGTCTTGGATGCTGTCTTTCTGTTCATTGTCAATGTCATGCGGAAAATCAGGCTCCTGCAAAGGTCCAAGCATCCAAATGTTTGACATTTACCAATTATTGCACAAAAGATAAACAAATGTAGTGTGGTCTTACAATATGGTGAGTGATGCTTTGCAGAATTTCAGGTTGCATCCTACTTTTCAGCCTGTCTCTTTCTTTGCGTGTCATTTTCTTCTTATTCTTCACTGGAGATTGCTTTGGAGGAGATGAGCAGTAGATAAACACACCATATATATATTTTTTTTTATACTTCATCTAAATCTGATTAGAATCTGACAAAAAAGTGCTTTTGTAGAAACATTTCTCAATGGGAGAAGATCGTCATCATATGTACCTCTGCATGTACAGTTTGCGGCTGTGTGAGCAAATGCAATGGAAGCCCATCAGAATCAGAACTATCAGAACCACTGGTGCTGCAAAAGCAGAAAAGAAACCGTCACTTTCAAGATTTATTTACTCACATATGACAGTCACAGTATGCAGTCTCCAATTATTGTTCGGAATGATTACCATCCATCAGGTTCCCCTAATCTACTCGACGTGACTCGGAATATTCAACATACCGGTATATGGATATAATGTACTCACATAAATATATACGATAAAGTGTAACATTTAGCTTTGCTTGACTTTTTGATGGATGGATCATTTTTGCAACTAAAAATTAAAACATTTTTGCGTGTGCACATTTGCACTTAATGACCCACATTTGTGGGCGTATCTTATTTTATTTAGTATGCAAAGAAATTCTTGAGAAATTCAAGATTTTCTGCAGTGTATTCATTTATGTTACATATGCTTTGCATATTGATCGATGGCAACGCAATATAATATTGTATTACCCAGATTCCAAATCAAAGACAGAAAAGTTGGTGTCCAATTCTTTGCCCAGTTCTCGGACTTCATCGCTCAACACAGTTGTCAGTTCTTTTAGACAATAGGTCACCTGGAACGGCATATTTAAACCATTAAATCAGATGCATGTGTTCCGGGTCAATTTACTCTTGATAAGATGTTCACCGTTTTCTTACCTTCGCCGGATCTGGGTCAAAATAGTCAAGTAAGGTGTCACAAAAGTAAAAGCCCAGGGACTTAAGGTCTTGAATGGTGAAATGTGTTCCCTTCCGATCACCTGATGAATAGTCATACTTGAAACACATCATAAAAGCACACACATAAAGCAACACATTCAGAAGGTGTACACCAACCCAGTGTGGAACCTCCAAAAGTAGCCTCCATGGTGTAACTGTTTTTGATACCAAGTCTCCACATGGCGACTCGCCCGGTTCCCTCTTTGCTTTTCTGCACCTGGAATTTACAGCTCTTGAAGGAGAACTGTGGGAAAGGAAGGTGCAGGGATGTGTGGTTGGAATTATGAGCATGTACAGACCAAAGGAATAGCATTTTTGTGACAAATAATACCTTGTTTCTGATATTCTTGCTCAACATTAGAGGGAAAACTCTCTCCTGAAGCTTTGGAAAATCATCATCTTGGTTGTTACAACCGTACATGAAGACGTTGTTTTTACGGTTGTGGCCATGGAAGTCACAGTAGAGAACTACATCTGTCTGCTTCAACAGTCTGAGGAATAAAAACATTAACGTTAACCTCTGAGTTTTTTCTTGATGGCTTTTCACTCAAAGTAAAATAGAGAAAGATAGCATGCAATTCGTGAATTAGACCGAGTTTATGGAGCGAAGAGTTATATTACAACACAATAGACAACAGTAGATCAACAAATGTATCCTTCTTCTGCCATGAGAGCCATTTTATGTTTTGAGAAAATCCCCACCTGACTGAGAGTCCCACTATCAATGCAGACTAACACATTGCAACTGGGTTGATTACAGACAAAAACAACGTGCTCTATTGTTTACACTGTCTCTGAAATCAGTTGCATAAATTGTAACCAATATTAACGGAGCTGGAACCTCTCTCAGGTGACTTGGGGCACAAGTCTGATTACAACCGGTACTATTTGCCAGCCAGGTAAGCACAGGGCACATAAAACAGACAACCATTCACACTTGCACATGTACACTAATGCTGAGTGGGGTCTAAATCCACGCTGCCTGCACGGAAGTCAGGCGAGTGAGAGTGACCATAGAAAATAAAAATACTAAAAGACACCCAATAAAAAAAAAAACGCTCACTTTTCAACCATGTTGCGGGTGTGCCACACACATGGAAAGGAATCCCTGAGCGTTGTCTTGTAATTCCTGTTGAGGTCCCTGCCTGCCAGAGAGCAGCGGTAATTGCCAACCACCACACCGTCTGGGTTCAGCATTGGCACCACCTGAAGCATACGATGGAGGAAAAAATCTTTTCAAAGGCATGGCAAGAAGCACTGATATAAACTGTCGGACTCCTGGTGAAGTCATAAAAAATACAACAGCAAATAAGATTAAGAGCACCAACTGCTCAATCTAGTGGTTCATGTCACCGATTTTTCGAAACATTTACAACCACATGTTAGCTTTTGAACTTTCCCACCTTAAAAACAAAAGTGTCCCGCAGAAGTTGTGCATCATCTGAGTTCCCCAGCAGGAAGTCCAGGAATCCCTCCATCAACCAGGATGCATTGGTTTCTCCTGGGTGTACTCTGGCCGTGACCACCACAGCTTTCTTGGCTTTGCCCTCTTCTTCATTTTCGCCAGCCCGCGATGTTACTGTTAGCACGTAGACCGCGTTTCCAGCTAGACTGTGACACAGGACGCGTACTTTGCAGTATGACACCACTGCTGGGTTGGATGAAATGTGCCTGAGATAGCGCTGTAGGCGTGAATAGGTATACGGATAGCAGTGGGCAAGGTAGCAGGTGTCGGATTCATACGGAAACTGGAGAGTCCAGGTGAGGGAGTACAGGGTCCTTGGCTCATTGGTATCCTTTGCATTCTGAATTGGGACAGACATGACGCTCTATGAGACATCCCATTAGTGTTGAGCCCAGCTAACTTTCAATGCATACATCTATATAATAGACCACATATCCTGAATAATGTTGCGAGTGAGCCAGTGTGTGAGTGAGTGTGTGTGTGTGTGTGTGTGTGGGTGTGTGTGTGGGTGTGTGTGTGTGTGTGTGTGTGTGCGTGCGTGCGTGCGTGCGTGCGCGCGCGCGTGTGTGTGTGTGTGTGTGTGTGTGTATTCAGTGATCCCTCGCTTATTGTGGTTAATGGGGAACAGAACCCCCTGTGAAAGAGGAAAATCTGCGAAGTAGGTACATGTACATGTGTATGAGTATATATAATATTTAGGTCAAATTTAATGGTATACATGCATGTAGAAGTAAATGTTTGTCGTAATAAACATTATTTAATGCTATATACTAATATAATCAGTATATACATGTATAAGATGTATAAATGAGGTTAGGTTAGTGTATAAATAGCAAAATACAGTAAACATATAGTACATGTAGTACTGTATATGTTGCTCTATGTGACTTGCTGTTGTTTTGCTGACTTTCACTGTCTCTCGTGGACCTTTTGCAGCATTTTCGCTTTTCTTTTTTTTTTTTTTTAATGAATATTTTTGAAAAATCCGCGATGCACTGAAACCGCAATAAGTGAACCGCAAAGTAGCGAGAGATCACTGTAGTTTTAAAATTTTGACTGGAACATTAAAAGGGCAATGCATCCTTATTTATATCGCGCTTTCTCATATTCTTTTAAGCTTTGGGACACTGCTCAAAACCTTGTTGATACTGTAGTGTGGGAATGGGCAACTTAAACGCTGGAGAGCGCCAAAAACTTTCATCAGTGCTACTGAGGACACTAGGACCATGCAGAGCTGGGCGATATGACAACATGTTTCTGGATGACAACAGAAATAAGTTGACATAGAATGTGTCTGTCGTTATTTGTCATCAGCATCAAACTGCCTGTTAGAAGATTGATTTGATGGCGCGTGGGCCGCTAGTTGCCCATCACTGCTGTAGTGTACCGTCCACTTGTTTGCCACTCTATTCGGATGCCAAACTGCATTCCACTTCATGTACCATGTCGGATACAAGCTAGATCTTGATTCCAACACATCTGCTATTACACTGTGTATATTTAGTTTTAACATCTCTTCTGCTATCAGTTTTCCCAAAGGTAAAATATCACATTTTGCCGTAGCTCAAAACCAGTGTAACCATGTGAGGATGATCATAAATGTGATCATTACTGAACTTAACTCAAGCCACGTACCTGACTCCGGTAGTATGTGATGTTGGAGCCGATACGTTTCCAACCAACAGCACTCTCCGTAGCAGCTCTCTCGGAGTAGAACAAAGGCTTCATGCCCTGGGAGTAGAGGCTGCGGCGCTTCATCAAGTTGACTATAGTAAGGCGATAGTTCACCCCAGCCTTCATGTTCCTGACTCTGAAGTAAAACCACTGCGTATGCTTGCTGGTGTACAAATCTGTGCGCAGGGTGAGTTCATAATCATAGGGACCCCTGAGCAAGAGACGACACATTGATTCGGGTAACCACAAAGTAAAAATGATGACCAGAGACTCACACTTGCACAGCTTTCTGAAGGTTTCCACTCTCAAATCGGGATTCAAACTCAAGTGAGAGGTCTGTCTGGTTGACGTCATTAGAAGATGAGGTGCTGTTCACAGAAACACGGGATCCTCCAACACGAGAGCATGTGAAGTAGGGACATTTATCGGCTTCAAAAGAATGAGAAACAAAAGACATCAGAATCTGTTTTTCAAAAATATTCTTATCAAACTAATCTTTTATTGTCGGTATTTAAAGCGGCTCCGACAGATCAGCTGCCACCTTCGTTTTACTTCAGTTAGGTGTAGAACCATGACAGCAATCTAATCTTTCATGCATGCTTAACTCATTCACTCCCAAAGACGTTTTTATACGTCTTTTCAGACTTGGTCTAGAATTGACTGGTACTGAATGAGTCTAATGTCAGTATGCCCCTATTTTTTTTGTTGTATTTTATTCCCTCACTGAGCTCTTATTTTTACTGTGCGTCATAACTATATTTGATTGAATTTCTATAGCATTTCCGCCAGGTATCAATAAAGTATTCTGATAAACAACTTGTTTTTGTCCAAATTAGTAATGAGCAAGATGACAGAATGAAACCCCACATTCATTTAATATGTTTCTGGTCTACATCGACACACATCAGACACTTCATTGGGCACATCTGCCCAATTAACAACAATGCAGGTGCATCGAAAGACCCTGGCTTTAAAATATTTTAGTCATTTTGACTGAGGTATTATCTGAACAATGTTTGATGTTGAGATTTATTAAATACAGAGATCTGCTTTTAGTATTTTATTGGGCTTATTTATCTCCATACATTGTACTTACAAATTATGAGAATAGCCTCACATGATTGATTAATATCTCGAAACATGTTGTTAAAAGCATTATGTCCTTTATGAAGATGTACATAATACTCATGTAAGTGACTGATCATGTTAGTTTTTTTTTTAACAATTAGGAAACAGATAAATATCAATGTGCAATACTTTATTTTTATACTGTAAATCTCTGCCAGTGTTTATATTATCAAATGACAATTTCTAAAACATTCCGAGAAAAATCATTCATGTCCCATCACTAGTAAACAACTTTTAGAACAGACTTGTGGGCTATTCATGCAGCACTTGGCGGCTACCTGGTGCCCACGAGCACCACGTGCTGCTGACCCCTGCTGAACAATAATGTTGACTTATAAATTTACCCTCATCAATGCAATAGACAACTTGTCTGCTCTCCTCCCCGGGTGGAAAGGGTGTCTTCTCATGGCCACTTGCATGGTAGAAAGGTTCAGGTTTTGGAGGCTCCCACTCTATGATACAGAAAGGCAGTGCATGTGAATATTAAAGTGGCGATCATCAGATTTCTGACGGACTTTTCGGGGTATGAAATCATAAATGTCACAATGAGAATTGTCGCATTACCTATGTGATGAATTGCGTTACTGATGACCTCACACTCTACTGGCCAACGTGGGCAGGAGATAGATGGGAACTGAACCAGGTCCAGTGGTGCTCGAAGACTGAAAACTGGGCGTCCACCATCAAACTCTACACGCAGCTGCCTGGTTCGCAGTGTCTGACTAATCGATACTAAGGAAGCACAGAAATCATTTTTTTCCCCCACCCAAGCGCTGATTCTTGTTCCTTTCTTGTTTAAGTAGAGCATGGGGATATGCATTTGCCATTCATGCTGTCCATTACCTTAGCTTCACAAAACAAGTTTGCTCATTTGACTGCAGATTAAGCTGAGCGGGACTGTATACATCAGCAACAAAGGAACACATTTATTTAATAAATAATGCTCTAGCATTGAGCTTGAGGGCCACCTTAGAAATGTTTAAACCGATCAAGGGAACTCTGAAAATCATCTAAATAAATCTCTACATCAAGGACAGTAAACACAGAGGAAACACAGCTTACACTGCTTCTTCTCTGCTACATCCTCCTTTTCGTCCTCTTTGTTGGAGTCATTGGTGTCAGATTTGTCTAACTGGTAGGTGGTCCACCAATTTCTGATCACAGGGCGGGCCATGACTGATGTTTTCACTGCCTAAATGGCAAAAAGAAAAGAATGCTTTTGAGTACCAGGTGTTATAAACTGCTTAGAGAGGCATTTACTTGATATGTTTATAATTGTGGCATTAGTTTCGGGTGGTGCAGAACTATACTGCAGGCCTGCATCACATTAGTGAGGTTTTGTTGTAGTATTTAAGTTCATGAGAAAAGGCTAAAACATTATAGATATAAAATATTGAAGATACATAGAATTGCAACGAAAATGTTTCACGCTGGGCAGCACGGTGTTTAACTGGTTAGCACATCTGCCTCACAGTGTAGAGGTGCAGGGTTTGATTCCAGTGCTGTCCTTCCTGTGTGGGGTTTGCATGTTTTCCCCGTGCCTGTGCGAGTTTTCTCCAGTTACTGCGGTTTCCTCCCACATTCCAAAAACATGCAGGGTAACTTGATTGAACACTCTAAATTGTCCGTAGGTGTGATTGTGAGCGCAAATGATTGTGGGTGCTTACTGCCCGAAAACAGCTGGGATAGGCTCCAGTACGTCCGCGATCCTTGCGAGGATAAGCGCATCAGATGGATGGATATTGCATGCTCACACAGGTATTGTGAGAATGCATATCTAGTGACATGTCTAAAAATGACTTTTTATGCAAGATAATGTTAAGGTTGTGTTCACAGAAAGCAGTTAAGCGCCAACTGTGGCACTGCTGCACTTACTAAACTCTGTGGCAGATCTCATCCCCATGATGTTCACTTCCCCTTGGTGGCATATTTGTGTAAGTGAGGATGAATATATGTTGTGATTTCTTTCTTCAGCTTTTAGCCTGGTAACAGCATATCTTTGTTGTCCTCTTTCTCTTCTGTTCCTATGTCTCTGAGTGGAGAACATTCAGATTAATAGATGTAAAATACTTACACTGTTGACAAAACAGTCACATTAACAGTGTTTTTAAAATTAAAGAACAGAAAATAATAGCTGTAGTTTTTTTTACAATATACATTGTGACTGACAGAGGGAATGATGCAGCAATGATGTCACACTATTTATATTTTGTACATATAAATATTTCAAAGCAATTACTGAAGTGGCCAATCAGATTGGGCTGATGTCATTCACTGTGCTGCTTGAATTGAAGAGGTTCATTTCCCCTGCATCATACGAGCAGAACTCGACACCACTGCCAACTACAACCACAATCATAACCATATTATTGAATTATTTCCTCTCCTCCACTGTTTATCAGAACTGCACGCAATTATATAGTTTAAAATCAGAATAGTTCATCCAGCTCTACTATAATCAGTGTGCAAGTGTACCCAAAACCGCGGCAGGTGATTGTAGAAAAACGGCCAACGAACTCACACGTAAAGTGACGGTAGGATCCCTTTCAGGCATCTTCGACGTTCTGACTGTAAATTTAGATATATAGAATCATTATAAATGAATATGTAACACAAATATGACCAAAAGAAGCAGCCGATAATCACTCATTGGTTTTACCATTCGAAAATAAAGATTTTAGAGAGATGAATGTGCTTTTTTGCCCATTAGTTGCGGCTGCCAATTTAGTATTTAATCACATTTTTGACTCATGACGACTTACCTCGCTTAACGGTGCTTTTCGGTCCCAGCGGCTCAAGAGAAATCCCCCCCAAACAATCATCGAGCAACAAGAGGTTACCAAGCAACCAACCGATAGGCCAAACAAGCTCTGTGACACTGCCACCTCTTTTTGTTAGGGAACCTACAAATTCGACAAAAGCGCTTGGGTCCCATTCATAGAATAGTAGTTCGTTTTAAGTTAAATTAACATTTGTGCATGCGACTGTAGTAGTCTAAATGGTGGGTAAATGATTCAATTAATCTTACTCTACGACAGTGGTGTCAAACATACGACCCGCGGGCCGGAACCGGCCCCCAAGGAGGTTCGATCCGGCCCGCGGGATCATTTAAAAGTAAAAAAAAAAATGCATTAAAGACACAGAATGAATATTTTAAATAAAATGCAATTCGTGGATTATCCGCTAGGGGGCACACTGTTTTGATCACAGTAGAACAGTGTTTTTCAAACTTTTTTGAGCCAGGGCCCACTTCTAGCTGAAAAGGTGGAAAAAAAAACGCTTATTTGAATAATTAATGTGTTATATTGTTACTATAAACGTTTTTAGCATTGAAGAATGACATTATAACAGCTTGAATTGGAATCAAATGAACACGAAGAAAAAAGTATTTTCACATCTTTCATATTTATTGTTTCACCGTCGTCCTGCATTCATGCATCACAAATTTGCTTGTCTCTCGTCTAAACACAAGGCAATTGGCTAGCTGTTGCTGCTCCCTAGCGGTATGGGAGGGTACTACACGATTAATTTCTGGGCGATAGACTGCACAGGCATACAAATTGAATATTTTCCCGCGGCACACCTGACAATGTCTTGCGGCACACTGGTGTGCCGCGGCACAGGGGTTGAAAAACACTGCAGTAGAAGACAACATTGTTTTGATTGGGGAAGAAAACAGCAGTCTCAGTCTGTCACTGAGATAGACCCAACGTAGCAAATGATATGAAAGCGCCAATCAATGTTTCTTGAGACCAAAACAAAGGAAAGAGATGATATTTTGGTGATTCATAGCACAGTATGGTATAATGTTAATGGTTCGGCCCACTTGACATCTACCGAGTCCGTATGTGGCCCACAATGTGAAATGAGTTTGACACCCCTGCTCTATGAGACACTTTATTTTTTGTATTATTTATTATTATACATTATTTATTTTATTGAACACGTATATATTTATGCCTTATGTAATTTTATGTAAATTTTAGCTGTGTGTGTTCAATGCACTACATGTTTGCACTGTAGTTGAGAGGAAAGTAATTACATCTGTGCTGTATGTTACACATAGAGCATATTTGACAATAAAAGCTGACTTAACTTAAAAGGACACGCTGCACTCATTTTCGCAAGCTAAAATGGCCGTTTTCTAGGAAACCAAAAATGTCCTATATCTGGTTAGTAAATTTTAGATTAGATACGACGGATTGTCATTGGGGCTACGTTGTACACTCAGGGACCATGTTGGTGACTCCTGATTTACATTAGGGTTGCAACTATGATTTTACAATCAGTTGTTTAAACGATTGGACTTTAACTGAACACAATCCAAGTGCTTTCATATAAACACACAGTAATCTCATCTGAGAATATTTACAGCTAAGAGACCAAAACTCAAGGAATCGCACAATTTTAATCGAGATCTCTATAAATGAACACATCATTTTGAAGGTGGCCGAGTTAAAGGAAAATCACCTCCACAAGAGCCACAATATCATTTTTTCAGAAATTAATTTCTGTGTTCTTCAGCGGAAGCAGTAGTTAAACTGCATTACTTAATAGCATTTAGTTAGGACAGACTGAATACAGAGAATTTGCACTGCATTAGTATTTTGTCTTGTTAGATTGAGCAAATGCATCTAATGTGTCACTTTATCACATGTTGCGGAAAAAGGTACAAACTTTGACACACATTGGAAAAAACAATTTAATAAATGTACAAAAACTTTACACATTCAGAGACCACCAACACAGCTCGTCCTAATATACATGGTATGTACACTGGTGTAAAAGTTTAATTAAAACAGATGACACTCATACATATATTGCTGTGGCCACCTGAATACATTCTATCCAAGTTCATTACAAACTGAAGAGGTGGCACATTTACATTTGTACCTAAAAAAATGAGGAAGGACAATCAAACCCAGCGGTTGATCTCAGTCTTCATTTTGAATACAAAAAATATTCATAAACGACTGAGCAACTTAGCTAAATGAAGCTTGGAAGAAACAATAACATGACATTATATCATTTTTTTTGGGGGGGCGTTATTTAAGTTGTTCAGGTCCCATGTTACGTGCTGTTCATCTTCCTTTTCTTCAGTCGATCCCTCCAATTATCAGGAAGTGCCTCGAAGTTGGCATTCTTTGCAGCCTTTCCTCTGAAAGTTTAAAAAAAAAGAAAACTGGAGGATTACAAAAGAGGAAAATGGTACAAATAACATTTATTAAATGGGGTGGGAAAAACAATAATAAAAAGGAGAGAAGTGCAAAATGCATTCTAACGTACGTCATGAGCTGCTGCTGTTTCCAGTCTTCTATATTCTTCTTGTTGAGCTGTTCTCTGTCCTCATCACTGGAGCTGCTCTTCTCCTCTTCCTCCAGCTCTTTCTGGATACTTTGCCACTTCTTCACAAGGGATGGCATTTTGGTCTTTCCCTTCTACAATGATACAAAGACAACAGGTGACGTCATGTGAGAAGTGCATTGTAGTATATTAGCCAGCCCGCATGGTTGCACTCAACACCGAAATGCTGAGTTTGTAAACATATTATTGCATAAATGTCAAGTATTTAGCAGAGGTTGTGAAGTTATGGGTGAATGGCACCATCTGCAGCTGATGCTTAGGACTACTCCAATACCCCTTTCCCACTGAAATTAGTGGGTAGTAGTGATCCGTAGTAACACGCAACCAATTGTCATATTGTCCCTTTCCCATTGACCAACAGAAGACGATTCTGCCCCCCCTCCCTTCCACCACTTTGCGTCTGGTTACGTCACCACGCTGTGATTGCATAGATGATAGTGTGACAGATTTCTTGGTGGTAAACAAAGCAACATGGAAGCGAGTGTTCTTTCTTTTATCAAGCTTTTTACCGTCCTCAAAATGGTCAAAAAGCAGAGGAGGATCAACTCTTTGCTACTCTGAGACAACAGCTTAAGAGGCGATCTCCTAGTTTTGTTGTGGGGGCGTGCTATATACGAGGCCGATGGCGCGCGATGTTATGACGCATCACGTACCGCCCGATGTCATCACGTAATTACCGGGAAGTCCCGTGTTAGGCTTTCAAACTGCAAGCGGAGGCAATCACAACCCGCCACCAATGACGTGCTGGTGGACACAGATCGACACGGATCGACACTGGCCAGTGAGCCTTTCCCACTGCCCAAAAAAAGCGTGTTTACCTGTGGTTTTGCGGCAGTGGGAAAGGGGTACAAGTGTTATTGGGGCGATGGTTGCGGGTGTAAGAGCAAGAAAGTACCTAATGACTCATGTGCTAATGTGCTAATAAATCACTTGACAGCTGCCTAGCTTCGGTCATAGACCACACGAGTGCAAAAAAAAAAAAAGCTCAGAGTTACCTGTTGCTCATTCTTGGGAGACAGAAAAAAAATGATCGAGGTTCTAAAGTTATGCATAAAACTTTTGCCATGTGTTGCCTAAATAAGTGAGGAAAAACCCTGAAACATAATCTGAATTTATTACAAACCTTATCTTTCTTGGTTTTCTTGCTCTTTTCCACAGGTGGCACTTTAAGTGCTGAGGATTCACAGGCTGGCTGGGGAGGTGGCAGCGGTGGTTGGGGGGGTAAAGCAGGAACAGGTGGAAGAGGAGGTTCACATGGGACGAGAGGTGCAGTCACGGCTGGCACACCCCAGTAGACTGGTGCGGTCATGATAGGCGCTACACAGGGGCAAACAAATGTGATGTTGTTGATGGTATTTGTGATGTGACTATCAGATGCTGAATTTTACCTGCTGTAGCAACATGCTGTGTGTACAGGATGGGACTACTTCCAATAATGGCTTTATTCAGCTGACCAGCTTTCCGTTTCTGACCCTTACCCAGTGGGGCTGAAGAGTCTAAAACCTGCACCAAAACAAGGAAACAAAGTATACATCTGGATAAATCGAAAACTAAACAGGACAATTACCACCAAAATACATATTCAAAGTAAACACGAGCACACCTTAACACCAGCAATGCCTGAAGTGGGCCACCCGCTGCCATCATCTTCAGTTCCAGGGGCCGGTGGCTCTATGTCATTATCATCCATCTCCATCTCCACCTCCATGATCTCACTATCACTGTCTGGGGGCGGGGGAGGTACGGGAGGTGAGCCCGGGGGGAGAGGTGGAAGTGGGGGGAGGTCAGGTGGAGGAGGTGGGCTGTCAGGAAGTGGTGGTTGAGATGGGGACCACAATGATGATGTGCTGGACTGAGGCACTGGTGGTGGTGCAGCAGAGGCACAAATACACGGTTCTGGGGGGCGGAAAAAAAAATGAGCGACAACATTCAAAGAGGAAACTTTCGAACATTTCACTTGAACCCTCAAAAAAAAAAAACAGGCACATCTTTGTTCTGACCTGAAGGTCCACCGTTGGGCGCAGATGTTTTGCCATCTCCTTGACTGGAGGTTGGGCTAGCCCGGTTTCCTTTCAGGTCATCCCCCTTGGCCTCTTCTGTCGGGAACTCCCACTGTGATGCATTCGTCAGGTCGTTGACATAAAAATACCGCCTGTGATCTCTAAAGAGTGGGACAACAGAGATAGAAGGCAACAGTCTCAACAAGTGGCCTTGCAACGAGCTGACCGGTGCGATGACCTGGGACAGAGGGTAAGAAGAGTAGACATGGTGGGGCTTGCTATGGATGGTAGCTTTCACCATCCTAAAGGGGAATCAATTCAAGATTGACTAAGAATGTGGATAGGTAACCCACCTTTCTCTGAAAAACAGTTAAAGCAAAACAAATCATCTCAGGGCCCCAAACGTTGTATTGAGCAGCCAACATCATGGTTGTCTTAAACGTTGCATTTAAGACAACCATTCCCCTCACGACACAGGAAGATGCCAGGAAGGAGGCACCATCATCGAACAACAAGAAATCACTACTATACATCATATATAATCACACAATGATTTGTCTTGGTCATGAAAAATAATAAACAGAAAGACATGAAATAGAGTTGGTCTGACCTGCTGGATTCCCGTCATTGCTCCATCTTCACCTTTATTTGGATGCGTGACACTTGTGGCTTCCGGGGCCTCACTCTGCATTGCATTCTGGGGGTTGTAGTCCTGAAAAGTGCAAAGCTCTCCCAGGCAACCAACCCTGCTATCTCCCCACCCGAATTCTCCACTGACTGAAATTGAGTCTTAAAAAGCGCCCTCATAACAGAGCTTTGCAGTCTCTCATCAAGACATGGATTTCTTTCTGTGGCAGAAATAATAATTGCAGCAGCAGCAGGCTGGCCCTGAGTGGATGCTCCCTTATGAGTACAAGTAAGACACAATGCTTGCATTGTGTTACTGAAACCTGGAGAGTCTGGTTGTGGTTTGTGCAGCAATCCGCACGCACTGGTTAAGCTTGTCATGATGTCATGATACAAAGTCTGCAACCACAGGACTGAGGTGCGCGTAGTCACACTGCACTTTTTGGGGGGGCTTGGGGGACGGGGGGGCGAAGGGGTGTCGAGATGTGAAAGGTAAGCA
>NW_017806072.1:3813686-3822880 GCF_001891065.2 Hippocampus comes
TTTATTGTTTCACCGTCGTCCTGCATTCATGCATCACAAATTTGCTTGTCTCTCGTCTAAACACAAGGCAATTGGCTAGCTGTTGCTGCTCCCTAGCGGTATGGGAGGGTACTACACGATTAATTTCTGGGCGATAGACTGCACAGGCATACAAATTGAATATTTTCCCGCGGCACACCTGACAATGTCTTGCGGCACACTGGTGTGCCGCGGCACAGGGGTTGAAAAACACTGCAGTAGAAGACAACATTGTTTTGATTGGGGAAGAAAACAGCAGTCTCAGTCTGTCACTGAGATAGACCCAACGTAGCAAATGATATGAAAGCGCCAATCAATGTTTCTTGAGACCAAAACAAAGGAAAGAGATGATATTTTGGTGATTCATAGCACAGTATGGTATAATGTTAATGGTTCGGCCCACTTGACATCTACCGAGTCCGTATGTGGCCCACAATGTGAAATGAGTTTGACACCCCTGCTCTATGAGACACTTTATTTTTTGTATTATTTATTATTATACATTATTTATTTTATTGAACACGTATATATTTATGCCTTATGTAATTTTATGTAAATTTTAGCTGTGTGTGTTCAATGCACTACATGTTTGCACTGTAGTTGAGAGGAAAGTAATTACATCTGTGCTGTATGTTACACATAGAGCATATTTGACAATAAAAGCTGACTTAACTTAAAAGGACACGCTGCACTCATTTTCGCAAGCTAAAATGGCCGTTTTCTAGGAAACCAAAAATGTCCTATATCTGGTTAGTAAATTTTAGATTAGATACGACGGATTGTCATTGGGGCTACGTTGTACACTCAGGGACCATGTTGGTGACTCCTGATTTACATTAGGGTTGCAACTATGATTTTACAATCAGTTGTTTAAACGATTGGACTTTAACTGAACACAATCCAAGTGCTTTCATATAAACACACAGTAATCTCATCTGAGAATATTTACAGCTAAGAGACCAAAACTCAAGGAATCGCACAATTTTAATCGAGATCTCTATAAATGAACACATCATTTTGAAGGTGGCCGAGTTAAAGGAAAATCACCTCCACAAGAGCCACAATATCATTTTTTCAGAAATTAATTTCTGTGTTCTTCAGCGGAAGCAGTAGTTAAACTGCATTACTTAATAGCATTTAGTTAGGACAGACTGAATACAGAGAATTTGCACTGCATTAGTATTTTGTCTTGTTAGATTGAGCAAATGCATCTAATGTGTCACTTTATCACATGTTGCGGAAAAAGGTACAAACTTTGACACACATTGGAAAAAACAATTTAATAAATGTACAAAAACTTTACACATTCAGAGACCACCAACACAGCTCGTCCTAATATACATGGTATGTACACTGGTGTAAAAGTTTAATTAAAACAGATGACTCTCATACATATATTGCTGTGGCCACCTGAATACATTCTATCCAAGTTCATTACAAACTGAAGAGGTGGCACATTTACATTTGTACCTAAAAAAATGAGGAAGGACAATCAAACCCAGCGGTTGATCTCAGTCTTCATTTTGAATACAAAAAATATTCATAAACGACTGAGCAACTTAGCTAAATGAAGCTTGGAAGAAACAATAACATGACATTATATCATTTTTTTTGGGGGGGCGTTATTTAAGTTGTTCAGGTCCCATGTTACGTGCTGTTCATCTTCCTTTTCTTCAGTCGATCCCTCCAATTATCAGGAAGTGCCTCGAAGTTGGCATTCTTTGCAGCCTTTCCTCTGAAAGTTTAAAAAAAAAGAAAACTGGAGGATTACAAAAGAGGAAAATGGTACAAATAACATTTATTAAATGGGGTGGGAAAAACAATAATAAAAAGGAGAGAAGTGCAAAATGCATTCTAACGTACGTCATGAGCTGCTGCTGTTTCCAGTCTTCTATATTCTTCTTGTTGAGCTGTTCTCTGTCCTCATCACTGGAGCTGCTCTTCTCCTCTTCCTCCAGCTCTTTCTGGATACTTTGCCACTTCTTCACAAGGGATGGCATTTTGGTCTTTCCCTTCTACAATGATACAAAGACAACAGGTGACGTCATGTGAGAAGTGCATTGTAGTATATTAGCCAGCCCGCATGGTTGCACTCAACACCGAAATGCTGAGTTTGTAAACATATTATTGCATAAATGTCAAGTATTTAGCAGAGGTTGTGAAGTTATGGGTGAATGGCACCATCTGCAGCTGATGCTTAGGACTACTCCAATACCCCTTTCCCACTGAAATTAGTGGGTAGTAGTGATCCGTAGTAACACGCAACCAATTGTCATATTGTCCCTTTCCCATTGACCAACAGAAGACGATTCTGCCCCCCCTCCCTTCCACCACTTTGCGTCTGGTTACGTCACCACGCTGTGATTGCATAGATGATAGTGTGACAGATTTCTTGGTGGTAAACAAAGCAACATGGAAGCGAGTGTTCTTTCTTTTATCAAGCTTTTTACCGTCCTCAAAATGGTCAAAAAGCAGAGGAGGATCAACTCTTTGCTACTCTGAGACAACAGCTTAAGAGGCGATCTCCTAGTTTTGTTGTGGGGGCGTGCTATATACGAGGCCGATGGCGCGCGATGTTATGACGCATCACGTACCGCCCGATGTCATCACGTAATTACCGGGAAGTCCCGTGTTAGGCTTTCAAACTGCAAGCGGAGGCAATCACAACCCGCCACCGATGACGTGCTGGTGGACACGGATCGACACGGATCGACACTGGCCAGTGAGCCTTTCCCACTGCCCAAAAAAAGCGTGTTTACCTGTGGTTTTGCGGCAGTGGGAAAGGGGTACAAGTGTTATTGGGGCGATGGTTGCGGGTGTAAGAGCAAGAAAGTACCTAATGACTCATGTGCTAATGTGCTAATAAATCACTTGACAGCTGCCTAGCTTCGGTCATAGACCACACGAGTGCAAAAAAAAAAAAAGCTCAGAGTTACCTGTTGCTCATTCTTGGGAGACAGAAAAAAAATGATCGAGGTTCTAAAGTTATGCATAAAACTTTTGCCATGTGTTGCCTAAATAAGTGAGGAAAAACCCTGAAACATAATCTGAATTTATTACAAACCTTATCTTTCTTGGTTTTCTTGCTCTTTTCCACAGGTGGCACTTTAAGTGCTGAGGATTCACAGGCTGGCTGGGGAGGTGGCAGCGGTGGTTGGGGGGGTAAAGCAGGAACAGGTGGAAGAGGAGGTTCACAAGGGACGAGAGGTGCAGTGACGGCTGGCACACCCCAGTAGACTGGTGCGGTCATGATAGGCGCTACACAGGGGCAAACAAATGTGATGTTGTTGATGGTATTTGTGATGTGACTATCAGATGCTGAATTTTACCTGCTGTAGCAACATGCTGTGTGTACAGGATGGGACTACTTCCAATAATGGCTTTATTCAGCTGACCAGCTTTCCGTTTCTGACCCTTACCCAGTGGGGCTGAAGAGTCTAAAACCTGCACCAAAACAAGGAAACAAAGTATACATCTGGATAAATCGAAAACTAAACAGGACAATTACCACCAAAATACATATTCAAAGTAAACACGAGCACACCTTAACACCAGCAATGCCTGAAGTGGGCCACCCGCTGCCATCATCTTCAGTTCCAGGGGCCGGTGGCTCTATGTCATTATCATCCATCTCCATCTCCACCTCCATGATCTCACTATCACTGTCTGGGGGCGGGGGAGGTACGGGAGGTGAGCCCGGGGGGAGAGGTGGAAGTGGGGGGAGGTCAGGTGGAGGAGGTGGGCTGTCAGGAAGTGGTGGTTGAGATGGGGACCACAATGATGATGTGCTGGACTGAGGCACTGGTGGTGGTGCAGCAGAGGCACAAATACACGGTTCTGGGGGGCGGAAAAAAAAATGAGCGACAACATTCAAAGAGGAAACTTTCGAACATTTCACTTGAACCCTCAAAAAAAAAAACAGGCACATCTTTGTTCTGACCTGAAGGTCCACCGTTGGGCGCAGATGTTTTGCCATCTCCTTGACTGGAGGTTGGGCTAGCCCGGTTTCCTTTCAGGTCATCCCCCTTGGCCTCTTCTGTCGGGAACTCCCACTGTGATGCATTCGTCAGGTCGTTGACATAAAAATACCGCCTGTGATCTCTAAAGAGTGGGACAACAGAGATAGAAGGCAACAGTCTCAACAAGTGGCCTTGCAACGAGCTGACCGGTGCGATGACCTGGGACAGAGGGTAAGAAGAGTAGACATGGTGGGGCTTGCTATGGATGGTAGCTTTCACCATCCTAAAGGGGAATCAATTCAAGATTGACTAAGAATGTGGATAGGTAACCCACCTTTCTCTGAAAAACAGTTAAAGCAAAACAAATCATCTCAGGGCCCCAAACGTTGTATTGAGCAGCCAACATCATGGTTGTCTTAAACGTTGCATTTAAGACAACCATTCCCCTCACGACACAGGAAGATGCCAGGAAGGAGGCACCATCATCGAACAACAAGAAATCACTACTATACATCATATATAATCACACAATGATTTGTCTTGGTCATGAAAAATAATAAACAGAAAGACATGAAATAGAGTTGGTCTGACCTGCTGGATTCCCGTCATTGCTCCATCTTCACCTTTATTTGGATGCGTGACACTTGTGGCTTCCGGGGCCTCACTCTGCATTGCATTCTGGGGGTTGTAGTCCTGAAAAGTGCAAAGCTCTCCCAGGCAACCAACCCTGCTATCTCCCCACCCGAATTCTCCACTGACTGAAATTGAGTCTTAAAAAGCGCCCTCATAACAGAGCTTTGCAGTCTCTCATCAAGACATGGATTTCTTTCTGTGGCAGAAATAATAATTGCAGCAGCAGCAGGCTGGCCCTGAGTGGATGCTCCCTTATGAGTACAAGTAAGACACAATGCTTGCATTGTGTTACTGAAACCTGGAGAGTCTGGTTGTGGTTTGTGCAGCAATCCGCACGCACTGGTTAAGCTTGTCATGATGTCATGATACAAAGTCTGCAACCACAGGACTGAGGTGCGCGTAGTCACACTGCACTTTTTGGGGGGGCTTGGGGGACGGGGGGGCGAAGGGGTGTAGAGATGTGAAAGGTAAGCAGTGCGTACCTGTCCCAGTGGCAGGACCAGCCTTTAGGGGTGGCGTTAAGTTCATAATGTTTTATGTGTTCGGCGGCTTCCTGTAGCTTGCGGCGAAGATAGCCCCCGTTCAGAGCACCCTCCCTCCAGTCAGCTATCCGTGTCTGAGAAATGTGGGACAACAGGGGGATTAATAGGAAGCTGATGAGCAAATTTGGGGCCATAACGACAAGCAATTAGTTCAGGAATGACAGGTTTGTAATTGATTATAATGAGAGTTTTAATATTCAAGTACATGCAAATGGATATGTGCAAAAGGACATTAAAGAATTATGCAATTAATATTTTATGCAATGGCATAGCTCCGAGTGAAAATTGGGACAACTCTGCCAGGGTGCGGAATCATGATTTTGTTACCTCAGTTTGCAGCAGAAGCAACTGAAAATTCGAGACGGCTTTCTTGTGTATGCCCAGGAATGCCATCTTGCTCGTTAAGGTGTTAGCCAGTTCTCCAATCTGAAACTAAGTCATCAACATTAACAATCATGGCTAAGCACATTCCACATGTTAGATTAGAGTATTATTAAAACACCATTTTACCCTGAGCTCAGCTGTTTCAACTACTTCTTTTGGTGGAGCTTCTGGTTTCTGCTCAGAGTTATCCGTTTCCCCGTCTTCTTCTGCTACACCACTCTCTGGAACTTTTGTACATGCTATTAGCAAATGACACTTAGATTATGGCATTTGAACCTATTTCCTACTGTAGGGCATTAAAAGCTCACCTGTTAACATGTTGTCCTGAGGCTCTGAATTACGACTGTTGGAATCAGGGCTGGGAGCACTTGGGAAGACAGTTTTCCATCGCTTTTTCTTCAGTGTGCTACGAGATCCAGAAGCGTCTTGGCTCGTCTCAGAACAGGGACTAGAGCCTCCAAGACTTCCATCGCCATCCTCGAGAGCCTGGAGCTCAGCCTGATAATCACAGGTCCAGATTAAACTGATAACAAATGCGTGCAATGGCAGCACATGGCAAACAAAACCACCACCACCAACCTTCTTCCTCTCCAGAGCCAGTTCCAGCTCCATCGTGTCTTCTTCTGGCCCCCCTTCAGTGTCCGAGTTCACCTCGGACACCTTCTTTGCATCAGAATCTTGTTCCACAGTTTGGATTGCATCAGAGTTGTGCGAAGTGGTACAGGGGGATCCCACAGGGCGAACAACCTCTCCTTCAGAGTCCACACTGGTCTCATTTTCATCCAAACCTTTAAGGAGTCTTTTTCGCCATTTCTCTTCAGCATCTTTCACTTCGGTAGGGATCAAGGGACCAAGCAGAGATGCAGCCACTCCGCAGCGCTCCTCCTCTTTGCTAGTGAGGCCCACCACACTCTCTATTACCTCCTATGAGATTAAATCCAATGATGTCATTACAACATTAACACGTTTCTCCATGGAATCACGTGGACACTTAAACTTGCCTTGACTTTAGTTTCTTTAGATGATGTTGGAGCTGCAGCAGGTGTGGTTTCTCCAGGGTAATGACCAGCACTCGATGTGCCATTGGCACTAAAAGTACAAAGTTTGAGAAGTCTCACTTCAATATATAAATGTATTCATGACTGAAGAAGAGGAATGGGCCGATTACCAGTTTTCAGTGTTTTTTAAAAGACAATGTTTATATCACCACTAAATCTATCTGTCAGCCTTATTTTCTTCTCAGCAAGGCACAATATGATTGCCTGCTTTTAGAGTTGACTCAACCAGCCGCCTGAAGTTTATCAAAGGCCTGCTGCTTTTTTTCCCTTCTGCTCGGCTAAGCACAGCTGGGAGGGGTGAGCGGTTACACACAGAGCAGGGAAGGAGAAGCCATTTAGACACTGCCACCACCAGCATTTACACAGCTGCCTATTTGCTCTGTTGATTTGTGCATTGTCCTAAAACAAAACAATACAGTAACACTGGTATGTTCTAAAAATAGCTCACTAGTGATAGGACATTGTAATTAAAACAGAAAGAATGTTTTTTTTTTTAAACTTAACAGGACACATTTCTTAAAGTGTCAAATATTTTGTTTAAAAATAGAGATTGTTCGATGGGAGGAAGAACAGTTTATTTGCCCAAATATTAAGTATTTGGGTAAATAAAAACTGGACATATCACCGCTATAATTTGAATACCACAATATTTTTACATGTGGTTTGTCATACCATCAGAATCTAAATATTGGCCAATGTTGAAGTGAAGTGTAAAAGAGAACCTCGGATATATATTTTAAATGCAGTCACTCACCTGTTGGTATGGTTAGCCAGTCTTTGCACTTGATTAGCTAAATAGTGAGGCAACTCCCAAGAGACCTCATTGTTCTGAGTGTTCCAGTAATAATAGCAGCCAGAGTTATCATCCCAGACCTCCTGCCAGTCCCCCATTTCTACATCCACTGGAAGGAAACAGATATTTAAGGTGATGTGAAGGATCGGCATCATGTGACTTGGACATTACACAGATGTGATCGGCTGGATCATATCAGCTTATATTTTGCATTTTATGCAAATGTTTAGATCGACTGTAATATCTTTAAAGCGCCGATCGATCAACAATATCAGTGATTTGCTCCACAAAATAAAAGATTCCCACTGCAATGTTTCCCACAAACACATTTACCTGTACTGGGCCACAGCAATTAATTGTGTCCGCTAATAGAAAATTTGGGTGGTAGCTGTCAATCTGTAATTGTTGTAATAACTTTCAGTGTTGCATGGATAGCCACTCTGATGCTTGTGTGATTCTGGTGTGAGTCTGCTAATCGATCCTAGTACAGATTTCCTTTGTGGTGAAATACTGCAAATACGTGACAGACCTATCAACCGTAACAATGTCTAAAGTTTGGGAATCTTAGTAATATCAGCTCATGCAGTATCGACCCAAACATGCAAGTATGGGGGAAACATGCAAACTCCAAACGGGATGGCCATAGCCTGGATTCAAACCCCCAATTATCAGAAATGTGAGGTGGATCTAGATATGGATGTGTTTCCAGGTTGTAGTTAATTCTGATTTTAACATTTTCCTCATACTTCCACGCAATCTAACCTGCTAATTTTACAGCACAGTAACACACACATTATTTACCTCCAGCTAATGAATACTGAGTATTGAACTCCAACTGGTCACTTTGTTGCTCACTGGCACCTGGTTGCTGGTTATTGACATCTGGTTTGGGTGCACTACCAGCCGGGGTGGCAGGTTGAACTGCTGCATCATCTGAACTTGGCTGAGTGGTGATAGCATCGATTTCCTGTTGAGCAATATTATGAAGTATTTTTTAACAACACTGCTACAACTACAACTGTTCTTATTCACTCATACAATTAATCAATGTCATTTTCTTTGTGCGTTTTCCTTTAGTCACTTCAAATCCAAATTTTATAGTGAGGCGAAATCACTTACAGTACTTCTGTGTGTGTGTGTGTGTGTGTGTGTGTGCGTGTGCGTGTAGGATTGAGAAATTATGAGTATTAGGCACTGGTTGCATTAACAGAGTATAACGCAGGGGTGCCCAACCAGGCGATCGCAGTCGGCCGATAGTCCGCAGACTGGTCCCAAGTCGATCGCCAGGGATGTAGGGCAAAATGGGGGAAATAATAATTTGTGTGTCTGTCTGCATATTAATATACATTTTTGGGTTCGTGTACACTACACTTTAAGCATCTTATCAGTTTTACTTTCATAAAAGGGTATTTAAAAAAATAAAATACAATAAAAAAGCAGGTCACCTTTAACCTATGGTGGCGCTGTGACCTACATCAATAGAAGTCTGCAATTGCAGCTTGCGATCTCTGTTGCGACATATCTTTTTTAATTCTCATTCAAAATTTGTTTCATCTGCAATTCACTGATGGTACTGGCAAAGAATAGGAACCTGGAGCGCCAGGAGAAGCATTCTAAAACAGTATACGTGAGCTACAATCGTGGTGTTATGATGATAACACGCTACAACAGGCTGTATCATGTCTCTGCGTCAGGTGTCTACTAAGGTAGGCAGTGATTTCCTTTTCACAAACTTGTATCTGAGAGAGAGAGAGAGAGAGAGAGAGAGAGAGAGAGAGAGAGAGAGAGAGGGAGAGAGAGCGAGAGA
>NW_017806072.1:3822894-3868453 GCF_001891065.2 Hippocampus comes
GGTGTTCTGGTGTTTGAAGAGGTTTTTCATGCCTTTTCAAGTGTGCTACCAAGAGAGGTGAGTGGCATTGCAATTTCATATGTTGTGTTCATTTATTGGTTAAGTTCAACTCCTACTGCTGTGATACCGATGGACGTATAGGAACATTAGCAGGCCCTTAAATTGACTTGGCGCATACTGTCATTTGTGCCTTTTTATCTCATTTAATGGCATTACCATCCAAAGCTCCGAACTCCCAATATTTGAATCGGAAATTATACTTTTGTAATAAATAAATTTAAAAAATGGACCAACCCAACTACAAATATAAGTTATACTTACAGCCATGAAATTTGCTAATGTACTGTCAATATCAGCAGAATGATTGTGCTGAGAAGTTGTAGTTGATCGAGAGACTGTGGCATCCTCTTCGTCACTATCTTCATAGGCTCCAAGCAAGGACAGCCCCTCTACAAGTGGATATAAACAAAATGTTCAGTCAAATTATTTTGCTTGAGTATAGTCTATCCACCTTTCTCATGAGGGATCTTATGGAGAAATGACAATGTAGGCACTTTCATGTACGACAATTCCTTTAAGAATTTTTGTATTTGTTATTGTTTTGTTTCACAGAGCAATTTATTTAAACATTAAGCACCCCTCCCCCCTTTTTTATAAATGATCATAAGCCCCATTGCATTGAAAAATGCCTTGCAAGGCTTGAGAACTTGTTGCGCTCTTTGCGGTTGGACGAACAAGCAGAAGAAGTTCAATCTGTGGCTACAAAAGCAATGTTCTGAACTGGCACCTCAGACGAGGAGGAGAGAATCTCCTGTGGTTGAGAGGAAAGAAATTTCATCTGTGCTGTTGGTTGCACATAGAGCACATTTGACAATAAAGTTGACTTGAGACATTGAAATATTTTCTTTTATAAGCTGCAGCAAGTAGCATTCCCACATTGTTGAAGTTTGTAAAAGTCATAGTAAGTGGACTTGCACAAAAGTTTCAATGTGAACAAAATGCTAGTTTTGCTAAACGAGAGGCCGTGCAACTAATTCAAGGAAAGGCTCATGGGAAGTACAAATAAGGTGGATATCAGGGGTTAGGCAACAGGACTCCAGCAATCCCCAGCAACCAATGATACATGAGTAGCCTGCAGACCTTGTGTAAAAAAATGCTGAGTGATGTGACATTGTAATTTAAAAAAAAAAAAAAGAACGTTGTAGACCTCATCATTTGTACACTTGCAGATGTTTGTAAAAAAAAAAAAAAAAAAGGGGCTACACATACCTATTCCTCCACTCTCGTCAGTGTCACTACGTAGACTTAAATGGCATTAAATGTTAATAACGCCATAATCAAAAGTAATTTGAGCAAATGTGTTATTTGAAACCTATTTCAAAGTGGTAGCCCTCTTCATTAACCAAAACACAAGAAGTAGCTCTGTTTCAAAAAGATTAGGGAAACCTGGCCTACAGTACACGGTAACAAAATAACGTACCGGTGGCTTTCACTGCGGGAGGCTTCGTGTTCAGTCTGTCTATCACAAATCGTCCTTCTCCTTCTTGCTCTTCTGCTACAAACGTCAGAAAAAAAGATCATCAAAGCCAGAAGAGAGGAAATGAACTCGTGGCCTACTTTAGCGAACCATTATGTTTTAGCTCAAACGAAAATTGGTTCATTACGATACACAAACAAATTCATTGCTAAACTCAAAAGTTTAGCCGTTACATTTTCATGCCGAGGAGCGGCTATGGCATTTGTGTCTGTAACGTAAAACAAAACATTGAGTATATAACACAACATACAACAGACGTCTAATATGTATACAAGTGAGACTCTGATCCACATAGCATTTAGCAAGCCCGCCGCTAGCAATTAGCAAGCATTAGCAAGCATGTTGAGGAATACCATCGGATCCTGACAGTCCCTCTTCCCTCTCCCCGGCATTCCCACCACGGAGCCCAGAAGGAGACAGTTGTAGAATTGTTCTCCGACCAACGGCTCCTCCCGTAGCGCGAGCCTTTTTCTTCATCGCGGATTATTTGGCCTGCGAAGCTGCGAGCCTCTCTTTTCCGAAGTCTTCGGGTTGCAGCTAGTAGCACAAAGAAAGGAAGTGGTATTCCGAACACACCCGGGTCCTGGGTCGCTTGGCGGTGTAACACAAGGAAATGTCCGTAGTGTACCAGCGTCGAAGATGCACACTAGCTTACTTAATAACAAGCTTACCGAGCTAGGCGGTGGAATTGTTTCGGCTTAATCATTGGAATCCCATTACCGCTTGCTTTTTGTAGGACTACAGGTTTTGCGGCGCACATTGGAAGTCGGTGTCCCAACGATTGCAGGAACCGTTTTGACATGTTCAAGTGAAAATTGGCAATTTCACGGTTGTCGCAGTGGAGCCGCCCATTAATGTATGAATTTCAAGAGCCGCCATCGGGGCAGTGGCCATCAGAGCCGCAGAGAGGAGGTGCTGCCCGATTCAGAACCGGGGGAAGCGCTACGGGGACTGGATCAAGCACGATGGGGGGTGCGATGGGACCGGTTCTGCACTGGCTAAACGATGTGGCAGCCGTGACTCTTCTGAAGGCCCGGAGGACTTTATTCCAAGCTGCTGTACTTTTCTGTGTTCTGGGTCTGCTGCTCTGGGTGTCCATTTTCCTGTATGGCAGTTTCTATTATTCCTACATGCCCACCGTGAGCTTCTCCGCACCTGTGCACTTCTACTACAGCTCTGACTGTGATGCGTCAGAATCAGAACTTTGCTCATTCCCAACGGCCAACATCTCCCTTTTGAAGAACAACAGGGACCAGGTGATGGCTTATGGCCAACCGTATCGAATATCTTTGGAGTTGGAGCTGCCAGAGTCTCCGGTGAATGAACATCTGGGCATGTTTATGGTCAAGATGTCATGCTACACCAAAGATGGGACGATGGTGTCATCTGTTCGACGTTCAACAATGCTACATTACCGCTCGACCCTTTTGCAGACACTCAGCACTTTCTTCTTTTCTCCTCTACTCTTGACTGGGATGGCTGAACAGAAGCAGCTAATAGAAGTCGAGCTCTTCTCTGCGTACAAGACCAACAGTTATCAACCAACTGTCGGTACAGTCATCGAGATCCAGTCTAAGCGTGTGCAGATCTACTCTTCCCAGCTCCGCATCCATGCATACTTCACCGGTGTTCGTTATGTTCTGTATAACTTCCCCCTGACATCTGCGGTGATCGGGGTGGCCACCAACTTTGCCTTCCTTGGCGTGATTGTGGTTTTCAGCTACCTGCAATTTGTATGGGGTGGGCTCTGGCCCCCGGATCAGGTACGTGTCAAAGTCATGATGGGGGACAGTACCCGCATGCAGCAGAGAAGAGAGGAGGTGAAGAAGCGCATGGAGAAAGAAAATTCCCAGAAGGAGCTGGATTCCCCAAGACTGATCGGATCTTTGAATGATGCATCTGATGACCAGGCTGATGACACAGTGGTTGAGCAGTCATCAAAGGCATCCGTTGTAGATGTAAATGCCACTGAACCCGGTGTTCCTAATTCTGAAAAAGATGTGTCTTCTGACTCTGTATTGCCTGAGGCGATAGACCAGAGTGAGACAACACTCCGACAGAGGTCTGGTGCATCAAAAAGCCTTTAGACTAAGGGCCATCCTGAAATTAAGAGTACATAGAGTGCATACAGTATACATTACTGAAATCATTCCACTGAATATAGTTGCAGACCTTAATACAGGCAAACACCCACTATTAGAGGTCAAGTATATGTAGATCAGTCAGAGCACATTATGCATATTGTTTTAACAAAAAAAAAAATGCTTTACTCCTACAACCTGTCTTCACTCTACAACAAATATCTGTAAAAATGTTACACCACTTGTTTTCTTTTTTTTTCTTTTTTTCTTTTATTAAAGCTAACACATGCACTTAAGAAAAAGTCATATTACAAATGTGGAACGTCTCCAAGACATGTTACTTTTTTCCACAAATGTCTTTACAAGCAATTACCGTAGAAAAATAGTACATTTGTTTTTAACAGTTTCTAAGGGGCTTCATGGATCTGTTGCGTGAATCATTCTTCTCTTGCACAAAGAGACATTTTGTCAGATTTACAATGTGCAGACACAATGTAATGGCTGAAAACAGTATTTATTGCTTCACAGGGAAAAAAAGTATGTTTTAGGTGGATGTTTTACGCAATGTACATTTTTTGGTGTCTCTTGATGTAACCCATCTGTATCCAGCATTAAGAGATGTTTTGAGCTCAAGTGTTTCTCAGCTCATTGGTTGGTATTGAAGGTAAAAGGGTCACCTGCTATGTGCTTAAGCGCAGGTTTGAGTTATGGTACCAAAAGATATTGACATACTTTGGTCTATTCTCTTATAACGTGAATGAAAAGAAATTTCTTGTGCACGGTCATTGATTGAATAAAAATGCAAACATTTAAAAAAAAAAAAAAGTACATTCAATGAAATGATGAACTAATTCCCTGTTAGATTGTTGTGGGGGAAAAAAATCAAATGGTTGAACACATGTAGGGAACATTTCATTCCCTTTTTCCACATAACTGGAATGAAAATGTGTTGTTTACAGAACATTTGATGATGTGATTGCAAACCACTTACAATAGGGTAGTAATGCGGTGACAATAAAGCCCATTAGCAGGCTTCACTCAAAGCGACATCCTCAATCTATCAGATGAATTATGCATTGTTCCAGATATGGAGTGCACTAATTGACTGAATTCACCATCCATCATTTGAATTATAACCTCCCCGCATTTAGCCTCAGTGTGGTGACGTCTCTGCAAGCATAACTTAGATGTCTAAGTTTTTGTCCCAGTGCTAAACCAATGTATAACTGTTGACTGTGTACACATGGTTTTGTTGTATTTATTAGACTGTTATGTTAACACACACTCTGGTGACACTTGGATAACCTGTAAACCTTCAGTCAAACTGTATAATCAATTAGTCACTGAACTTTATCTTAGACCTTGATTGGAAATACAACTATACAAATAAAAAAAACATCAAAATATACTACTGTATAATATATATACTGTATCCAAATAAAATAATACAAAATAAATCCGTGATTATGTCATCTTCAATAAATACATTTGATCACTTATATTTAATATAATTTCAAGGCTGACATTTATTTTAGTGAACTGTCCTTCAAGATTTGTATGACTAATCATCAATATATACTGTAGGTACATAACAGTGTAATACAGTTTACTTTTAATATACTAAATTCTCTCTTTTCCAGTTACATGACCTTTCTTTACTGATACGCCGATGGCAATATTGAGGTGAACTCATTTGAACTTATATACAGTGGTTACTAAATATGGTTCCTTGGCCTATGGTGAGCTACAATCATTGATTTATGAACACTTTTTCCTTTGCAACCAACATGTTACATGTTGCGTTCCCATATATGGCTCAACTATCAATGGTATGAAGGCGCTGCACACCACTGAGCTTCAAGTGATCCACTTGAGTGACGTCCTGCCCGTCCAGGCCTCGCCACAGCTGAATGTCACTTTGTCGCTTGACCTTAAATGTCGATCTCCTCCTCTGCCTCCATCTCTGTGACCTTGGCTTTTGAACCTTCATCTTCCTCCTCATCATCTGAGCAGTCTGCCCAACGCCCGACCCTTCTGACGCCTTCAGCCACCATTGGGGCATTAACACAGGGATTGTGGTCATAGATGATCAGTTTTAGCCCCTGCAAGTGTGAGAGATTGGGAAAGCGGTGGATTTTGTTTCGATCCACATCAACGACAGCGAGGAAGTGCATTTCCAACAACACTGGAGGGAACTCCGTTAGCTCGTTCCCAGCCAGCCAGATACTTCTCAGCTCTTCCAGCCTGGTAAGTTCATCGGGTAAACAGTGTATTTGGTTATAGCCAAGGTGCAGGGTCTTGAGATTGGAAAGCTCACAAACCACATTTGGGAAGACTGTAAAGCAATTTGTCTCCAGCCACAGGGTGTTAAGTTCCTTGAGTTCCTGGAGTTCCTTGGGGAGGTGGAAGAGTTTGTTGTTACCCAAGTAAAGGATGCTAAGCTGAGGTAGTCTGCAGACAGCTGCAGGCAGCTCTTCAAAGCAGTTAAAGTCAAGAGCCAAGAGCTGAAGTTTCCTCAGGTGGTGGAGTTCATCGGGCAAACTGCTGAGGTTATTGTCACTCAGG
Organism: Hippocampus comes; assembly: GCF_001891065.2. Taxonomy (NCBI): domain Eukaryota; kingdom Metazoa; phylum Chordata; class Actinopteri; order Syngnathiformes; family Syngnathidae; genus Hippocampus; species Hippocampus comes. The sequence goes on from NW_017806072.1 coordinate 3,829,078, forward strand.
TAGAGTTTCACCAGCTCATCAAACACACAAACAGCAACAGGTAACTGGCGCAACTGATGGCTACTCAGGTCCAGAGTCCGATCAAGTGGCATCTCCTTCAGGTCCCCCACTAGGAAGCGTTGACACCGTTCCGATGGAATGAAGGCGATGACTCCTCGCATGGCATTTCCCATTTTTCCTGCTTGCTGGTCCGTCACAGGAATTTCAGGTAAGCAGTTGCCATCGTTAAATGTTTTTCATCTGAATCCACTTAAACTCCGCCACTGCAGCGTCAGAGTGCATGAAAATAGATAGAAAACAACAGTTGTTCGATTAGAAATGACCTATTTAATATTTTGGAGCTCTGTAAACAACAATCAGATGGTTACAATGCTAATTACAAAATTTCATGTGATAAAAGAATATTGTACGCAGAAGAGTAATATACAATAGCAGTGAGCACTAATCACAGAAATAGTACCCATTAAGATAAAAGTACCTACTGTCCAACAAATCTGATCCATGACTACCTTCATCGCCAAAAGTTAGCGACGTGTTTATCCAGTATAATCAGCTGAAAAGACATTGGATTCCCTGAGTGAATGTTCCCCAGTGCTTAACTCAGTGCCTCTGAGCTTTGCCCTGACTTTCAAGGTAACCACTGACAGCTCTCTTCTCTCTCCTCCCCATTTGTGCCAAATGACTCCCCCCTCTTCTGCCCTGAGATGGCAGAGGTGGGACAAAGGGAAAGACGGGGAGGGGCAGAGCATGCCATGGATATGCATGAGAAGTCTCTTCAGCTAAAGTCACAAGATATACTGTTTAGAAAAAGCTGAAAACAATTCATCATCTGGAAAAACAAGGTGGAGTGACAAGGACTTTGTTTGGATAGTTTCCTCTGACTTGAAAGAATTGACTCGTTTTTTTTTTTTTTGCAATAATGACAGAAGCACATAAAGATGATAACAAATAGCATAAAACTATGTCACAATAGGAACAGTGTTCAATCAATAGCATTGAGTGAGAATGTTTCATGTTCCTTGAATATTGAGGTGCAGTGGTGTGAGGTGTTGAGGTGTTCGCTGGTACAGATCTGTATTCTACATCAATAGTAGCTTCAAGATTTGAGATTCACACGCGTTTACTTACTTTCAATTTGAATTTGTTTCAGAAAGCTTTGTAGTAATTCCAGAAGTGTTGCGCTGGCATTCATTATCTTGCATACCTTTTCCAGAGATGTTTTTTTTTAACTGGATCCAACTGGATGGAATGTCATGTTCCTTATCAGAAGAGGCACTGGTCTGTGTTCAGCGGCAGATTTTTTTTTTTAAGCACGTCCTCTTCCCTCTTCATCCTCTTATGGACTGGGGCGTGCCGACATGAAACTAGCACATGTGGAATATCCGTCATTGTTGAAAATGCAGTTATTTTCTACTGCACCTTTCCAGTCAATGAGGTGTCAGTAATGTCATTATTTCCACAGTCAATAACCAGAAATATGACAGTATGTTGGGACAAGTTTGACAATGTGTTTTGTTGATTACCTTAGAGGTGTCAGATTACTTGATGTACCATACGGACTGTCTAATAAGAGTCACTGTCTTTAAGTTTGCCTTTGATAACGAAATAACAACAAATTGTTATTAACATGCAGAATGTGTTTATTTGCAAAGCCACATTTTTCCTTCTGGTTATTTCAGTATTCAATGTCAATGAATTGTGTAGGACAGTGTACCTCAGTTTATGGCCTGTCAAGGAAAGTAACTGTATCTACCGTATCTTCTCCGGTGGGCCACCAATGTGATGGAGCACTTGGAAGGCAGAAATAACAATTCCCTCTGGAACCATTTAAAACTACAATGTTTGTCATGGGAGCCGCTGGTGGTGTTGTGGTTTATGCACTTGTTTTCCTTCAGGCACTATGGGTTCTACTCCTGCTTAATGATGGTGTAGGTACATCCAACCACCATTTTCTGTACCGTTTTGTTAATTGCTTGTGTGTTTCAGGTACCTTGTTGATGTACAGTGATCCCTCGCTACTTCGCGGTTCGTTTATTGCGGGTTCAGTGCATTGCGGAGTTTTTCAAACATATAAAATATATATATATATATATTTTATTTTTTTACACATATACATGGAGTACAGTACTGTATATTTTGCTGAAGACATCCACCGTCACATCTGTCCATTCGTGCATGGCACAAGACGTTTATGGAAACCGGGAGAGATGACGGGAGGAGTGGACGAGCAAATTAAAAACCAAGCAACCAAACAAACAAACAAATAAAAAATCCTCATCCATCCACTCTTGAGACTGTGTGTGTTCATTGAGTTCACGGATGAGCTGGAGCCCATCCCAGGTAACTTTGGGCCTTGAAGCCAATTGAAAGGCTTCAGCGAACCTAACATGCTTGTTTTGTGAATGTAGGACGTAGCAGATGCAGTAGCCAGGAAGAAAACAGGCAAACATAGGGAGAACACGCAAACGCCACACATGAAAGCCACAGTTGAGATTCAAACACGAAACCTCAGAACTGTGAGGTGAGCGTGCCAAGCACTTGACCACAGTGCTGGCACGGCTCCTTATTTTGTAATCATTTTCACAAACGGTTGTTGCTTTGGTAATATGTTGAATTGCAAAGAGACTGAAAATTATTATTTTGTAGTTTAATGTATTTTCAGAAGTGAAACCTGAAGAAAACGGAGCAGAAAGCATATGGAGGGGAGCTACGCTGTTTACACTGCCAACCATCAGATAGTGGGGGTGTGAGAGAATTCTCATTGCCCAAAGTAAATGTTTAGTACGTTTGCTCTGTGGTGAGCATCATCCCATGTGAACTACATACCCGTTCAGGCTTGTGTACGGAAGTGGTCTGCAGGTTGTAAGGTCAAAGGGTAAAGGCTGTTCCTCTTTCGGTTGAGAACACAGCCATCTTGGATTTAACGAAGTCAAGTGAAATTGATGCGGTGAGGCTATTTTTAATTGTATATCGCCTTTCCAACAGGACGCGAAGCTCAGCTCGTTGAAATGAATGAGTGAAATTGGCCCCGTTGTTTTCCTGTGCCTTTTTCACGGCGAAACGGTTCCTTTAGCTATTAGCTTCATCTGATTGTCACTGTTGCTGCCTGGCAAACGGAGCGTAAATTGAGCCGAGAAAAGGGGCATCTGTCTCCAGGTATATGCAATCCAGCGTCCTTTTACTGCCGTTAGGAAGCCGAAACCGTGTGTTTTCGAAATACACGTAAAAGACGCACGGATATATGTTGTTATTAGCTTAATTGTTGCTTTGCGTAGCCGCATTAGCGAGCTAGGCTAACGCTAAATACAAGCACGGAGCCTGCTTACAGGCTACCTGCCTACACAGGCTAGTTAGTCAGGTCCTTAGCTAACTAGCATCTTAGCATCCTATCCAAGAACTGAAAATGTTACAAAATATATTTTAAGTTAAGTCACTAAACGTTAACGTAACACAACCCCTTTAATCTCTATTTTTTACTCATAATATCGTAATAATAGTTTAAATCTGTGCATCGTGGGAAATGTGTCGCTAATATCTGAACTGTTCACTCCAGGAGAGCGCTAGGCTCAATATCTATTACTGTGTTTAAAAACAGCAGTGCAGAAGTGCCTTTTGACGTCTAGATCGAAAGAGAGACACACTTAGTAGGTCGCGTGGCTCACATACATAAAAAAAAAACAAAAAAAAAACACTGCGCACGCCTTAAATACAACCCAGATTTAAACTAAAAATAGCAGAAAATGTGTTAACAAAAAAGTGTCGACATAGACAATTATTTACACTGTGTATAAACAGTTGACTATTGCACCAGTTATCCCCAGGATGAGTCTACACAATCCTCATTGAATTCACATTCAAATCCTATACCTGTACTCCAAAACTAGCCAAGGTGTTTTTAGGTCTGATGAGTCAAAGGATCTGTTGAGGCGATTGTTCTTCTTAGTTGTACTCTTTTGTCCAGTGACCCTTACCGTCAAATGGATTTACATCGTCTTTACTCTTTCTGCAGGTGACAAAAGGCATGTTTGGTTCGAGAAAGAAATTTCCAGAGTTCGTTGAGGTAGTGGACAACGACTTTACTGATGAAAGCATGTACTACAACCAGCCGTCGATGTTCCCACATCGGTCGGACAAAGACGTGAGCTCTCTTTAGTCCTAATGTGGTCACCTCTATCTATCGAAGGTCTTTTGTCCTCACAGAATCTTTCTCCCCAGATGCTGTCGTCACCTTCGCCGTCCTCATCCTCGGGGCAGCTGTCACAGCTTGGTGCAAGTTTGTATGGTCCACAAAGTGAGTGGAAACAGTGACAAACTAAGGATTATTTAGGATTGTTAAAAAAATGTAAATATATATTGTGTAGGACTTGTAAGTGTATTTTAACACAAACATGATCATTAGACAGGTATGAACAGTGTTATTTTTGTAAACATTTTGGATGCATAGACTCTTAATCGGATTGCTTGGCTGTATTTTATATTTGCTATTATTATTTTTCTTCTGCAGGTGCACTCGGCTTTTCGGTACGAGGCATGGGGAACAGTACGCCTCAGTTAAACCGAAATTTAACACAAAGCACCCAGCTACAAAGTCACATTACCCCCACAACAGGTGTCCCCACTATGTCCCTCCATACTCCTCCATCGCCGAGCAGGTGCCTTCCTCATGACATTTCAGTTCACCTGAAATTAAACACTGACCTGATGTGATTAAAGAAATAATATAGACTAATAAAGGCTTCCCTGCATCTTTCAACAGGGGGTCTTTACCGATGAACACGAGGAACATGCTGAACCACTCTCAGGTCGGGCAAGGCCTCGGCATGAGCGGCAGGACCAATAGTATGAGCAGCTCAGGCCTGGGCAGCCCCAATCGCAGCTCTCCAAGTATCATCTGTATGCCCAAACAGCAACCAGCACGCCAGGCCTTCACTGTAAACAGGTATGAGGCTTTAATTTGATGGACGCACCTGCTCTTGCTTAGTCTTGTTTATATTACATCTCTTTTCCACTTGACAGTCCTCTCTGCCACATTTTCTGGTGTATTATAAATAATTTTTTAACTATGTCTAATCTGTAATTTGCATTGTTTTCCACATCAATGCAGCATGTCCGGATTTGGAATGAACCGCAACCAAGCTTTTGGGATGAACAACTCATTATCAAGCAATATTTTCAATGGCACAGGTCAGCATGTTAAACCAAAGCGTCATTTTGAAATCGATTTTTTTTTTTCCCCACCCTCCAACGCCTTAGGTACATCTCAGTGAACTAGTATGTCATGGAAAACTTATTTTCATTTTAGGAGTTCAATTTTTTTTTAAAAGATATTGCATAGATTCACTGCGCACAGGGTGAGATGTGTGGTGATTTAATTTTTTTAAAACATTTTGAAGAAGAAAAAAGAATATTACATAAGATAAACTCCTAATTATTTTTAATGTAGATTTTAGGCAGGAATTCTGAGGTTTTTTTGAATCTGTAATATGTAAAATGTACTGCATGAATTTCACTAGTTGAATTGAGAGACTAAAATGAATGAACTTTTGTATGATATTCTCATTCATGTAGGTGCACCTATTTTGGGCAGAATAATAATTGGCAAAATTTGTAGATGCATGGTTTCAGTTTTCAATTCTACTGTATGAGTGACTATGTTAATTGGCAGTGTTGTATCAAATTCCTCCCATTAAAAACAAAGTTTGCGGAGAGAGAGAGAGAGAGAAAGAGAGAAGCACATATATCTATGCAGCATGTCCGGAATTGGAATGAACCGCAACCAAGCTTTTGTGGCCAAAATGTCCTCACATGCTCTAAATTAGCACTATCAAGACTTTTTTTCTGCACGAAATGTGACCACTTATTAGTGAATTGAGTGAATAACATATCTTTCCACTTGCTGCAGATGGGAGTGAAAACCTTGCGGGACTTGATCTGTCAGATTTCCCTGCATTAGCGGACAGGAGTAGGAGAGAAGGGACCGGCAATCCAACACCGGTGCTTAACCCGCTGGCTGGAAGAGCTCCCTATGGTAGTCCTGTAGACTGCAGAAAATGATTCTTTCAAACACTAAATAATAAGCACATAAACGATCTGTGTCATTTTGAAGTGTTGAAAAACATGATTATCAAATTATGCTGGTTTTATGACAATGGCCTTTTTGTTTAATTTTGTTTGTCGCGTTTCTGTCTAACAAGTTGGCATGGTGACAAAACCATCAACTGAACAGACACAGGATTTCTCAATCCATAATGAGGACTTCCCTGCGTTGCCTGGCCCAAATTACAAGGATCCGTCGTTGACCAGCGATGAAAATAAAACTGTAAGTGCGCCACACCTCAAGATACGAGGCAAACCTTTGTGATCTTATTCCATTTTTTTTTCTGTGCTTGTGATTTGTTTAGAACTTGAATTCAACAAGCAAGAGCACATCCAATACAGATGGGCCCAAGTTCCCAGGGGACAAGACGGCCTCGGCGCAGAACAACAACCAGAAGAAAGGGATCCAGGTGTTGCCCGACGGTGAGCACTTTCGTTGTATTGACAGTTCTATGGAGAGATAACACTTAAGGTAGACAAGCTCATTGTGTAAAAGGTTAGAAATTATGTTGCCTGAATGGACGGGTACCTTTCACATTGAAATCGGTTCAGTTCTGATTCCCGGAACCTGGGATTCAATACCGGTACTCAACTTTTGTGTGGGTATTTGTGGTAATAAATGTCAATTTATTCAACAGTAAAATCGAAAAAAGTTTTCAAATTAAAATGCGTTTTTCAAAATGTAAACTTTTACAAATGACAAAACATCGTTTATTTTTAAAAATGAGCCAAAGAGGATGGAGTTCTAATAAAGGGATAACATTTTACAATAAAGTATTTACGATAATTTTTTTAAGCACGCAAGGCCTGCTGTAAGTCAGGCGATCAGATCGAACCCAGCTTGGATCAAAACATTGTTTTAAAAAAAAAAAAAAAAAAAACAGTTGGAAGAGGAAGTGAACCAGAACAAACTCTATTTGGGATCAAATTAATCATTTGAATGTACCCGACAGTGTATGTAATGATGGCTACATTTTGGCCACAAGCTTTTGCTATTTCACTTATAAATACAGTTAAGTATTGTTCTAAAATCCAATTTATATACTGTATATTGTAACAATGGGGAAGCCAGGCACCTCCCTGCATGATCTGCTTTGGTGGGGGAAGACAGATCAGTTGATGCCGGCACCAGGTGATGCGGCCAGGCTCCTGGCGCGGATGGCTGAAAGAGAGGTGCCGGTGGCGTCCTCCCTTTCAGCCCTGCACCAATTTTGGTGACATGGGCACATTGTCAGTCACCACCCGGCAGCAGCACCAAGACGTCTACACCCCACCACGCTCAACCAAAGTATGCTAGGAAGCGTGAGGCTTCATAATTGCTCAATTTGCTTGAGTTTCGCTCGCTTCCAAACCTGGAAATGTATTTTTCGCGTGTGTGAAATCCTGATCACTTCCTCACAGTCACAACTTAGAAAAAAAGGGCTTCAGAAACCAAAACCTGTTACCATTTGATTTCATGTGAATCAGTGTTCGGTACTACCAACCCCAACTGGTGCCTACCCCAAAAAGTACTGTCTTTGATACCCATCCGTAGTTGCTGGGCTAAGATAATAAACATTGGCAAGAAGAGTTTGCTCTAAACCCTTGTCCTGTCTTGTGACTGCAGGCCGGGTGACGAACATTCCCTCAGGCATGGTGACTGACCAATTTGGTATGATTGGCCTTTTGACGTTCATCCGGGCAGCAGAAACGGATCCTGGGATGGTCCATCTGGCACTCGGAAGCGACCTCACAACACTGGGTCTCAATTTGAATTCACCAGAGTACGATTGCAACCGCTTCCATGAACAATACTCTTAAAATGGACCGTATCCGAAAAATATGACTGACCCTGCTTCCTCTCTTGACAGAAACCTTTACCCCAAGTTTGCATCACCCTGGGCCTCAGCACCCTGTCGACCTCAAGATATTGGTAAGACAGCAACCTGGATACATGTGGCTTCTCTTATCATACTTATTTGACCTTTGCTGTTTTGTTAGACTTCCATGTTCCATCGGAGTACTTAACCAATATCCACATAAGGGACAAGGTAAATAAAGTACAGTGGAACCTCTAAGATTGATTGCCATCTGTTTTGAGATGCCAGTCGGCCTCCATTTTTTCTCCCCTTTATTTTTACACAATTGTACCCAGAACAAGTACAACACACGTGATGCTCACTCAAGCCCCATGAGATTCGCCAAATTCTTGCACACATAAGATTTATGCATTTTAAGAGGCATATTTGATTGGAAATGTATTTCAAATTCCAAATTTTTCGACTTGAGAGGTTTCACTGTATATGGCTGCGGTCTTCAAGATGTGTTCAAGCTGTACATTTTGGTCCTGTGCTCATTTGTTGTGCCCCTGCTGCCTTGCCTCCAGCTGGCTGCCATTAAACTGTCTCGATACGGTGAAGACTTGTTGTTCTACTTGTACTACATGAATGGTGGGGACTTGCTACAACTTCTGGCAGCAGTAGAACTGTGAGTAGTTAACGATGAATGATTCAACCTTCTGCTGTCCAGGGTTTTTAATCATTCTCTTTTTTTAACTCGTCTGCCTAGCTTTAACCGGGACTGGCGGTACCACAAAGAGGAGCGACTTTGGATCACACGAGCACCTGGCATGGAGCCGACATTGAAGACCAATGCCTACGAGAGGGGCACCTACTACTTTTTTGATTGTCTTAACTGGAGAAAAGTGGCCAAGGTAAATCCTCTGCTGCACAGTACTAATCGGTCTCACAAAATAGCAACAATGCTCAATTTTAGTGTCCACTATTGTCTGGAAATCTAAGGAATTCCATCTGGAGTATGACAAGCTGGAAGAGAGGCCTCACGTGCCAACAACATTCAACTACAACCCAGCCCAGCAGGCCTTCTAAGGCCGACCTGTCCACAAGGCTACAGCTGTTCCTGCACATAATGCTGTTGTCCCGGGAAGGCGCTGTGGTTCTCACAGCCTGGTTTTTATTCCTTGAGGATTTGTCTGTTTGACTGCAGGGGAGGCATGTCTGACATCAGAACTACCCTCCTGTTCCAAAATTTCATGTTGCCCAGAACACCAACATTTTTGTTTTTATTCTATTTGTTACACCCTGATTTTTTGTTTTTTCAGTCTTGTTTTGAGCAGGGTCTGTGTTATGTTTACGTCTGAGTCTGAAGCCTGAATTCTCCCAGGAAGAAGGACTGACCCTCGTTTGTAACACCAGAAAAAGTGAGGGGGAAGGCAAAATAAAATCCTCAAACTCAAGTGAAAGGGTGAAAGAAATGCAATGTTTATTGTTGCACTATATTTAGTAATAAAAGAACACAACATTTGTTTGTGCTTTTTATTATGCCAACACTCCCTTGCATTTGTTTTGCTTCTATTTTTTCCCTTGATTCAGGTATTTGCAGTTTCTCACCCTTTATTCTTTTTCTTCACCACCAACTATTTCCTCTCATTCTGTATTTGTCCTGATGTCTTGCTCCAAACTTTTAGCTTGTGAAGTGTGGACTACTTGGTGCCCACCAATATGGACATAATCCTTACCCTTAGAGGGTAAACACCGACAAACAGTTGCTTTAGAGCAAACAAAACACTTTTACTGTCTTTGTTACAATTTTCTAAGAATTGTGTACATTTTGTTTCTTGACATCACATGAATTAGTATATGTAACTTTGAATGTGTATATATGATTGCAATATATGTGTATACAGTATATATATATATATATATATATATATATGACATCTATTTTGGAACAAATCTTGCCCTGCCTTGTACCTCGTTTTTGAGGTGAGCATGGATGAAATATGCGGAAGGAACAGGATATTTGCTGGAGCCTGGAACACAGCACTTTGGGCATCAAAATAGGAAAGTCATGCAAGGAATTTCGTGATTCTCAGCTTAAGCAAAAAAAAACATGGTCTCACACGCACAAAAAAAAAAATATCAGTACAAAGCAAAAATAGAAAAGTTTGAGTTGAAGCTGTTCAAACAACAGAATTTCATAGGAAAATTTGTGGCGAAAACTGCAGACCTGTCTTGTATTTCTTGAGGCAACCGCTTCATCTCTGTATTAAAGCAGACAAAAGCTTCCCCTAATCACGTTGTCTCCTGTACTGTATATGGTTCTAAACTGCTCCTGCAATCTTCAACCAAATCACTGGAAAAACTATTCGCACACACGCTGACTCACTTTCTCGGTGTATAAGCATTTTTGCGATTCAAAATCATTCCAAAGTCCAAGTTTTATTAGTTTTCAATTAGGTACCCAAATATGTTAAATTGATGCATTTGAGCAAATATTACATGTATCACGTCAATGAATATACAATCAAGAAATGTGTAAAATGCAATGATTACCAGTACTGCAAAAAATGTCTTGCATTTTGCAAGAGAGATTCTGTGTATTGTTTTCCATGTTAATCTATTATTCATAAATCAGATGTATCTACAGTTCAGAAAGGCACGTATACATTTAAAAAATGTGGTAAAAGGACGGTAAGAATGAGCTGTATGCAAATATGGCACACAATACTTTGCTACTGTGCATACTGAGGTGTTAAGGACAAAGCTACCAGGTAAGGCCATGGACAATCATGACGACAAGGGATTTGTGTAAAACACAGGTTGTACTTATTTCTCAAAGCTACTTGGCAGAAGAAAAAAAAATGGGCACAATCAAAAAGCTATGAACTGTTAACATTATTATGACTAATATTATCGACTGGCAAACAGTGCAGGGTGTACCCTGCCTCTGATCCAAAGTCATCTGGGATAAGCTCCAGCTAACCCATGACCCTACTGAGGTTAAGTTGTACATGAAATGGATAGACAGAAAAGACACGTTGCAAAGTCAGTAAGTCTTAATGAGTGCACAGTCTTTTGATAAAAACACACAAATGTTGACATACATAACGACCAAATCTTTCCATTCTTCCCAGGAAAATGTGTCAAGTTTGCAGTCTTGAGACCTAAGCCAAATGTTGCTCACAGTGCACTCTGATATTGTTCCACATTCACTTTCATTCTTTGTTCGCTTGCGGCTGAAATCACAACAGGGTCACTTTGATCCCGGCTCTGCAGGGGTGGCTCCATCGGAAGATGCTCCAGCTTTAGAGGCGTCTTCTGTTGAGGGGAAAAAAGATGATAAATAAAACCATCAATACGGATTCATTTTCCCAGAAGATGTTTTTCACAGGCACTTGAGGTTTTTGTAATTTACAACTCATCAGTAAACCTTTATCCTTCTTTTCTTGAGTCTCCTCAGCTGCTGTCTTGTCCGCTCTGAAGAAAATACGGGCGCTGCTTAAGGAGAAGTGAAGTAGCTCAAACTCCTGCAGGAGGAGAACAAATACAATGTAAATACTCCGTGCCCGCCAAAGTGGCCATTTAAGAAGCAGAAAAACTTGAGGGAAGGAGGCAAGGTTACATGAAGTCTGTACCTGAAGGTAGAGATCCAATCTTTTCTGGGTCAGGTTCATTGTTTGCAGCAACTTTTGATCCTGACTGGCAGAGTGGAGGTGCTGCTCCTTCACCACAGCATTCATCTCCTTCTTGTACTTATCTCTGACTGATTGGAACCAGTGCAGGGAGTCGAACTCCAAGTATTGGTCCAGCAGCTTCAGAATGTATGCCACACCTGAACATAAAGTGAGAAAGTGTGCGTGTGTTTAAGATTTTGTGCGATAGCATGTTGTATGTGTCGTTCCCCGTAGGTCACTTACCCATAGCAAATCCATCATCTGTAAAAGCAGCTCCGGTCTTGTTCTTCTTGTTCAGCTTCTCTTTGCAACTGATGGAGTGTTCCACAAAGTTCACAGTCTAAAGGACAAATTGATTTAGTGGTGTGAAATGGGCCAATCCACTGAGACTGTCATCACACAAATGACCTATTTATGGTGTCTCACACACACTGTTGAAGTTTGAGCTTCTACAGGGCCATTGGCGTTTACCAGTGGAAATGAATCATGTTACTGAAAATGGCTTGGTACTCACCAGTGGGGGCACAATCATGTAGAAGTTCCTCAGGTGCATGTTCTTTGCACGTCGAAACTCGGGCGCAAACACTTCCACCAGCATCTTGAAGTATTCTGTCCCCTCGGCAGAGTTGCTTGTCAAATCTCCTAATACGGAATCCAACACGCTGCATGCAACGAGCAAAGTTCATGAGGTAAAGTTCACCTTTGCATTTATTTTGATCTGTGCCCCATATTGGACACTGAAAGCGGAATCACATGAATTCACATGAAATCCAGAATGTCAGCATGGTTACCCTGCAGCTCTCTGAGTTTCCTCTGACAGTCCTTCCTCCTTTACCAGCTCCTCAAAATTGACAATATCCTCCAAGTCTGGGACAAACCTTCAACGACCCACAGACAGCACAATACAAATATACCATGACTCATATGGAGCATTGATAAATGTGCCATTTCATTTTTAATTTGACTAAACTGGTGGGAAGACAACCACACATCCAAGTCACTCTTCAAATTTAGAATGTTTGTTGTCATTGCAGTTTACCGAATGGCACTACTACAGCAGTGGAGTCCTCCTGAGCGGATCATACGCACATAACCCATGGCATTACCTGGAAGACAAATGTCAAGTCCACATTAGTTACTTAATTACGACCGAATGTAACGCATTTCAAAAACTGAAACAATCTCTATCCTAGTAATGATTTTCAGATTTAACGTCAAGCCAAACAACAGCTGTTTGTTTTTTTTTGGGGGGGGGGGGGTTATTTATGGATCAGACTTATACCAAAATGCTTTGGGAAGCATTGCAACAACGATATCTGAAACAACAAATCATCCAAGCTGGAATATCAAGAAATCCATCCATTCAAACAAACAGGAAGTACTTCTTATATCAGGGCACATTATTCGAAAAAAAAAAAAAAAAAAAAACCAAAACTAACCAATCATGAATTTCACTCTCCGCACCAAAAACATTTACATTAAAAAAAAACTAACTCAAGGAATATTATTTCCCTACAAACAATTTTGTATATGTTCTTCTGATGGCATTCCCTGAATGTTACATTCGGTTTTGGTTACTCCTTGGTTGCAACACAAATTTGTTACATTCTCTAAAAGTTGTATTGTCCGTAAAATTTTTACTGTTGCCTTACAGAAATGAATGCTTGGCTTCACCTAGGCAAGTGCCACTCTAACATCGTTTTTGCAACAAAGCCTGTTCCTTTTCTTTGTTTTTATGTCTACCATCCTCAGAAAGGACAGCTTGCCAAGATAGGGAGAGAAGCCAGCGTTGTTGATCTGACGAGTTGTCATGAATCAGTGCGTGCGTCCTGACCGCCACTGAACCCTTTAGACTGACTCACCAAACCCCCTGGGTTCGATCGAACCAAGGTTAAGAACAAGTGATTTAGACTCTTCGATTCACTGAACATGCATGTTTTCGAAATGGGGGCGAAAACCAGAGTACCGAGAGACATCGCCACACAGGAACACCGGAACTAAAATTTCAACCTCAGAAAAGTCATGCTAAAAAAAAACCCCCAAAAAAGAACAACAACAACAACACAGCACGCAAATAAGATGTATGTGTGTGTGTGTGTGTGTGTGTGTACATTTTACCAATCTGACTGATGAGCTGTCTGAACTGGTCCAGGTAACTCTGTCCATCGGGAGTGATGCCCAGTTTCCTGATGCCACGGTTAAACTTTTCCGCACGCTCAAAAGGGTACTACAATAAAGTCATCGGTGAATTTAAGAAAAATATTTCCATCCTCAGAAATGTCTGCTTTTCTTTCATTTCTTTGTCCTACCTTTTGGTCAGACTCGTCCTTTGTTTCTCTGAAGAAGCGAATGTCCTTGATGAGCCTGGATTTGATGTGTTCGTCATACATGAACTGACTGAAGATGTAAAACTTCTTGCGCAGGAACTGGTAGGTGAAGTTCACCTGAAGGAGAGAGAAATTCCTCCCGCGAGTTAGTACTCACAATGATAAAACTCAAAGCACATGGTTCCTATTCACTCACCGTGGTGTTCATAATGCCAGTGCCGTGGGTACGGATAGAGTTGGCGATGTGTCGGATATTGATGGTGTTTAAGTGCTTGTTGTTGCTTGCCTTCTCAATAAAGATCTATGAGACAATAACGGTTACTTAATAAATACTTCACAACGCGGCAGCAGGAACATTGGCAGTGCTGTTAAGAGAATACTAAACAAATAAATAAATAAATCAATACAATTCTAACCTGGTTGTTGAGGTTATATAGGTAGCGAGAGACAAAAACATGGATGTTCCTCATGATCTCCAACACATCCAAGCCCTTGTTGAAAATATCAGCGTTAGAAGAGTGTTTTTGCACTGATACAATTGATTCTAAGTTCATTATAACCTCTCATGCAAGGTTAAGAAAGGTGACATTGTTCTTGTCTCTGAGATATACACTATCACTTTGATGTGAGACAAAGGAAGATGTCTGTTTTGTGTGTAGGGGGGGCAGGTTGCCTGAGGAAAATAATGACTGCCAGTTCATGTGTGTTTATTTTTCACACCGATTGAGGAGGAATCGTTAAGACACTGCTTAGAAATAGCCATCCTGGTTGTATTTGACTGTCTCCACGTGGTGTATAAAAAAATATATGTATGCATTTGACATTGTATTTGGTTTGGTTGGTTTTATTTAATTGTGAAGTGGACAAAAATTTGACCAGCGGGTAACCTCTCAAGGAGACTATCTGGGCCCATTGAAGTGCTCCTACGCGAGAGTCTTATGTCACCTAAATATCTCTGCAGAATTACTTTCTGTATGTGGCAGCAAGTCCAGATGCACAGAGAAGAGGAAAATATTTAGTTACTGGAGACTAACGGAGCATCAGGGAAAACCGATTCACACCTCATCTGACGGATGCAGTTGAGAACACCAAGATTGTCCTCACAGGCCATTTGCCCATACCTGAGCCTGCACACGCATGGTCACTCTGCCTCGCTCCCCTTGGAACCTTAGAAACAGTTGATGACCCAGAACTCTATCTAGAATGATTGGCTTGATGCATGCTGTATTACACTTTTTGTGAGGGATTAAATACTTCTCTGTGTCACTCACGCGATAGACGTCAGTGACAGCTTCATTCCTTCACAGCTTCATTCTTTATTCCAGTCATTGCATTGATTTCCCTGTTCCTGATGTTTTAATATGAGTGACCGTCAAATGTTCCAATCCTGAAGCTCATGATGCCACGTATTGTTAACTGTCTTGTGCTCCAGCTTCAAAACACCACAAGGCCATCAGGTGCTGTCCTATCACTGATGCTACATCAGATGGTGGGATGACTTAATCCAACCTCCAATTTTGTTAGCGGCGTTCACTGCCCGGGTAATGTCAAAAAATAAAGAAATAAAATGAAGTCAGCCACCTCACGTTTGCGCTTTGTTTGAATTTGAACCAATTTGTAAATAGCGGTGTGTGTTTTATGATTGCACAATTACCTCTTTTGACAGTTTGTTAATTCACAACTGCATTTCTATGAACGCTTGACGCCTAGCATTGCCACAATGACGTGTTACAAACCAACAGACCTGCTCCAGGGTTTGGCTCGGCAGGTGTGCTTCTGTCATTTTCAGTCCGTAACGCTGTATAGCAAGGTTTCTCATCTCGCTGTAGGTGGCCCAGTCATGTAGAGCCACAGTGGTCAAGTTGTAGAATGTTTTATCCAGATAATGGGTCACGTAGGCTGGAAGCACATTTGCATTGATTATGTACAACAGTGATGTGCTCTGAGAGCCATTTTGCACATGAAATAATTACCGTATTTGTACAGTTTATACTGTTACATGTTTTGGATGGCTATTTTTGGAAAATAAAAAAAACAAACAAAAAAAAAAAAAACAATACACATTTGGTTTGTCTTCTATAAGGGCCGCCTCTCACACAATTGTCAGCTGGTTTAGGTTTCAGCTCATCCACAAGCCTAATGAAGACACACTCTAGAAAACAGACAGATGACGGCTTCCATGGCAAAAATATCTGTCCCAGGGCAAGACCAGTTGAGAACACCAGACTTTGTCGATTGTAAATTGGATCAGAGCTCTTAAGAGCTGGAATTTTTCAGCACCTTTGATATGAATGAACCGGTTGAAGAATCTGATGGGTTTGAGGTAGAAGAAGTGGGCCAGGTCCTTCATGCCAACTTTGAACGGGTTCCTGTCATCCAGCTTCAGATGCGTGTGAACAGAGAGCCGCAAGTCCTTCTCTATCTCTTTACACAATGTATCCAGCAAGTGCTTGAATTCAACACAAACACAGAGCATAGGGTGTGATTGTGGTTCTGTTTATGTCAACACAAACCTTGAAGGCATCACTCTCTTTCAACTGCAGTCCACTTTGACTCACCTCATTGAAAACATCCATGATCTCCTTGTCGTAGCTCTCCAGTAGCTGGTCATAGGACTCCAAGTGCTTGGTTTGCATCATGGAGGGCACGCAGTCCCTCAGGGCACTAAACATGTACTGTATGAACCAATCATGGCAAAAGAAAAGGGCACAATTAAACGCATGAACATATTGAAATGCGGTATCTGTCATTACATGGTACAAATAAATCTCTAATGAATAGTATTCAGCCTCAGTCATTCAAATACATGGATTATTCACTTATAAGGCTTTGGATATATCGCAGAGTGCTTTTAAAATCTAAATGTGGGTGCATACAAATGGCTGATAAGAGAATTTAGAAAACAAATCATCAGCAAATTGTACAAAAAGGAGCATTACCGGTAGGTGGGACTTCAGTATTTGAATGGAAAAAGTAAACAACATTGAAATTCTTCAACGATAGAGTGAAAACATTTGGGTTTCAGATCAAAAGTTGAATATCAGACAGCATTCAGAATTCTGGCTCTTATTTCACAGTATTTACATCTAGATGTGTTCAACAACTCAGAACAGAGCACCTTTTTTTTTAATCCATGCAATTTTCAAGTGAGTAAATTATTGGAACATGTGACTGATCGGTGTTTCTGGTTAATGAGGTGTTGCATTTTAGATTGATTGCTTAAATATCAGATAGTGCTTGTTTTTTGGCTTTGGGTTTCATCTGTGAACAATTAATTTGCTATTAAACAATCGTGAAGACCGGCGAGCCATCTATGGGAGAAAAGCAAACCATTGTGAAGCTGACATAAGAGGGTAAATCGATCAAAGCTATTGATAAGGCAACACCTGAGCCACTGGAAACACACATCTGGGTGCGCTCAAACAAAAGGTGCTCTGTCCTGAGTTATTTAACACATCCAGATGTAAATATTATGAAATAAGAATTGGAATTCTGAACCTTTGCCTCACATTCAATATTTTGATCTGAAGCCCAAATGTATTCAGTATACAACAAAAAAGGGACTTGACTTTGCCGTTCCAATTCTTATGAAGGGGACTGTATATCCATGCATTCCATTTGATGGGAAAATAGCCAATGCGAACACGGCCGCCATACTGACATATTTTAGCCTGCTCTAGTCTACTTTAAGTCTATTTATCTATGATTTGGGCAACGCAATATGTGACCCGTCTGCCTGCTGATGGCACCACAGCGCCGTTTACTGTCCCTGTGGCAAATTCCGGGATTAACAGATTTAAAACACTGAATATTTTCAGTCTGTTGAATCCGGAGTTCGCTGGCTCCGGGTCCGTGAAATCAAGGCTCCACCGTATATGAAACTGACATGATATGTGTGATGGATGAATTGACCATGGATCTTACGTGTATTCGTGCTGCATCCACAGCATTTTCATAAACATCATCCAAGTAGATAGGAAACACTGCTCGGTGCCAGTAAAGGAAGCTGCAGTCACACTGAAGTTTGACCCTTAGAAGTAAAGTAAAACAGATGTATACGTCTGTCGCATCCAAGTTATTCAGTGTCATCCTCATTTTACCCCACCTCTCACTCAGCTCACTTATCAGGTCCAGCTTCTTCAATACAAGCTGTAGTGGAAGCAACTCCTCATCTCTGAAGGTTTTCTACAGGCATGTAACATATTCACGTTATTTACATAACCCTCTGAATTGATTTTAAATATTTGGAACATTGTTATTCATTATGCCAATCCCAACTGTGTAATATTCACAACAATACATATAATGTAACGGTATGACTTGCATGAAATTTCAGATTACAAGTTCTCTTTGTATTGTTTCACCGTTTTTTTTTTTCTTTCTTTGTGCATTGTGGGCAAGTGTAGCAAACAGAGTATCACATGGTTTAATTTCTTTACACAGAAGGTGCTTTCTATTGATCTCATGGCCTAACAACACCTGCTGGTGTGTAAAAATCATATGATAGATAAAATAGCTAGAAAGTACAAGTCTTCTTTTTGATGTGACGACCGGTCCCGGACGTGGCTGCTTCTATTGATGTGTGACTGTTTTCACTGACTTTGTGATCTTGATTCACCTGGTATGTTTAGGTATCAAGGGGTATCTGACATTTCAAACTTCTTCTTCGCAAGACAGCTGTATGTATGTAATATAGTATGCATCTGTTACCTGATCTGTTCACAAACAGGATAAACTGCAAATATTTTCTACAAACTAAAATATTTTTCAGTGTTGTCTGTATTGGATTATTTTTGTTATTTTCCCCCTGTAAAAGTGATCTCTTTGCGTTTCATTCACTCTGCCTTCATCTAAATCTGTATTGCATATTGTTCAAATATTCTGTGTGAACCAGATCTTGGAAACGTTCGGTCCAGGGAACACATGAAGTCAAAATAAAACAATGCAATGCTGCGCTTTGATTTTAAAAGTTGTGCTTTAATTTCATGTGCACCTGTGTGGACGTTGGTAAAAGCGACGTACTGAGCAAATTTCCAAATGTTCAAAAGGATCCAAATCTCTGCCTTCGGGTAAATTCATACTTTACATTGAATGTACCGTCTTTCTTTGAGTACCCCGACCCGAAGGGTGCACACTTACCAGCTGAGTGCCAACACAGAGAGCCAAAGACACTACAAGACGTCTCTCTTTTGTGCTGGGTCCACCCAGAACATTTTCGGCGAGCACCAAGGAGGAGAGCACATCCAGACGTTGTTCACTGTATTTCTTGTCAGATATCACTCTTTTCTGGGCATAAACAAACCGTGTAAGAATAACAAAGCAGTGACCTTCTTAACCCAAAAACCTTCTTATTGATCACATTATGCTTACTTATCTGATGAGAGCCACAGAAACACTGTAGTCTACAACCACAATGCAGTAATGAACATACCCAAACAACTGACTGGAGGAAGGATACAGGGTAGTTTTCAAAACTGCTGAAATGTCACGCAATACATATCCTGTAGATTGTGTATTACCTTGGCAACATAGATGGCGTTGAGGGCCTGTGACTGCAGCTGCTGAGTGATGTGAGAGACAGAATCTGCTACAACCATGGACCGTCTGTGAAATGTGTGCTCCACTGCCTTGGGAGACAGTGACATGACACAACATCAGTACGTCTGCCAAGTCCTGACAGCCTCAATTTAATGGACAGGTTTACGCACTTTCAACAATTCCACCAGTCGACACAGCGCTTTGACAGACGTCTTGGTCATGGGCCGCTGCATGGACATGTACATGTTCATGGTGGTCTTGATAATGGTACTGATGCTGTATGCAAACAGGACACCCTATGTGTGGGGGAGGGGGGGACACACAAGGTAAGCTTTTCAAATTAGAAAATAACAATAATAATAATAATTGTACAGGTCAATAAAGTCATCTAGATTTTTAAAAAGCTACTATGTATCGTACAACATACAATTCTGCAGTTTTTCAAATGAAGCACAGCTCTGCATTATAGCTCTAATTCACATTATTCAATGACACAATGATGGAGAATAGACAAACAAAAAAATGTTATGATGTTTGAAAGTTCATTTTGTTACATGCTTGATTGACCTCGAACGCGTGTGTCCATACAGCTTGTACACAATGGAGCACAGAGAATCAGGGGTCAATTTGAGGTGAATAGATCCACAGGCGCCTGTTAACTGCCAACCTGGAAAGGAAGATTTAACTTCGGACGATAGGGAGTACTTGGTATGCTCCATCATGAGAAGAGGTCACTAAGCCAGGTTACAGATGTATCAGTTCATGGAAAGGCCACTCATTAAAATGTCTATGTTTGTGTTGGTTTATGGATGTTGGTGCTTGTACAAGGGGAATGCCTTGGCCTTCAGGGGTCCACTGAGGGGGCGACCCATTGGGGCCGTCCAGGGGCGTGGTATGTAAATGAAGAACGGAGTGTTTTTCTGATATATCACTTGTAATTTGCATACACGATCAATAAAAAGCCGGCAGAGGCTGCAGAGGTCAGGTTATCAGTTGGAGAAGAGAACACAGAGTGGCTTCATAGAAAACTGCGCCTGCTGCGGGCAGTGAAAGACAATCTGTTCCTGCGTCGAGCCTCTGTTCAACTGTCCGAGCGACACATAAACATGACATGATAAAGTGCTGAATAGTAGAAAAGATGATGCAATGAGCATGAGACGAGTGGAGGACATCAATGTCTTACCTGAACAAATACATTACACCTGCTGTTAAGGTCTTCCGCCATCTTGTCACTCTTTTGCTCCTTGCACAGAATGGACTCCATCTTCATCATCCATGACGTTACAAACACATAGTATGACTGAACATCCCTGAAGACAACCCGGTGTTATTAAAGCTCTAATTTTCATTGGCCTTTAAAAAAAAAAAAAAAAAAAAAAATGAAACAAATTACTTAGACAGTGTCTGGGCTTTTTGCTGAAGGAAGGTGTCTCGTTGTGCTCGGATCGCTTGAGCACTTTTCTTGTCTATCAGTTTGGCTGCAGCGGGAGCCTTGCTAAGGAGGAATGTGTCGGGGAACCAGATGATGTTAGCAGTCAGAGTAACAGCTGGAACCTGAAGAAAAGATTACAAGCACATTTTTCAGCAAGATGTGTCAAGGGAAACAGCAGTGACCGTTATACCAGTACTGATTAGAATACCTTTTTACAAACATCGAGGAGTGCTTTGTAGAGCTTTTTGTCTACACTTCTAAAGATGTAAAAGTGAAGCACAAAAAGAGCACAGACTCCAGCATATTTATCTCTCTGATCAATTTCTGACGGTTCCCCTGTCAAGCACAAAGACATAAACCACTCAAATTAAAGTGAGAACAGCGTATGAAAAGCAATTATCACAAGGATTAAACCTGACCAATCTTAGATTCCACATTGGAGAATATGGTCCGTATATTGAAGGCAAACTCCTCAGCAAAAGTGGTGTTTTTCGTGATGGTTACACCTTTCCCAGGATCGTCGAATCTCTGGTCCACACACCCCTGTTGCATTGTACATGACAAGACAGGTCTGAGTTATTGATCATGCTCAGATGCCATGAGCAACACGATGTGAATTCTGGGGTTGAATCGCTTCTGGCTCTTTCTGTGTGCCGTTTGCATGACTTGTGCTTGTATGGTTTCTCTCCAGGCTTGTCCCGCAGGATCATGACATGAGTGTGAATGTGAAAGATCGTGAGTGAGTGAGTGAGTGAGTGAGTGAGTGAGTGAGTGAGTGAGAGAGAGAGAGAGAGAGAGAGAGAGAGAGAGAGAGAGAGAGAGAGAGAGAGAGAGAGAGAGAGAGCGCCCGAGCGTGTCTTGCCTGAAGTCAGCTGGTATAGGTTCCAACATCCCCATGATGCTGAACAGAGTGATAACGGCGAGAGGCGTATGTGCACTATTTAATACTAAATTGTGAAAATATGCCAAATATTTTAATTAAATCATGCCCTTGCTTGTTACATTGGAACCTAAAATAGGTTCCCCGGCGCATTACAAGTTTGCTTGGATCCCAGAGGGGATGATTATTTGATATTTAAAATGAAAGGGTACGGCTTGTAAGTCACCTGCAGTATCATGCCATCTAGCAACTGTCCCTCTAGTCTAAGCAAGAGCTTCTCAAATGGTTTCAGTTTCTCTTCGGCAATTGAAAATTTCCCAGGATTGTGGTGCACAGACTTCAATAACCTGTAAACAAAGCATGCAAGTAGCAGAACATATATTACGGATTATTGTAGGTTTGACAATAATAAATAATACTGTAGATGACGCAGACACAATATTAGAATCCACTTATTGCAACAAATGTGTAAAATATTAAGAATGAAACATTCACTTTATTCTGCAGACTAAAATACTGCGGCTCACCTCTTATACATTTTCCAGTGATCTTTGAGCGTGCCATGATTTTCCATGATTTCATCAAGCGTAAGTAGAACCACTAACAAATCACCTAGATGTTCATACACTGTCTGCAAAGGGAAAAGCAACATGACACAACTTGCATGCATAAATACCACAGCTGATACGTGAAGGCTTACCTGGAAATGGACACTTGATGAATCAATAATTCTTGTCGCAGCCCTGGGGTATAAAAAAAAATGACTCTGTTAACTGTTTGCTGATAAAATAGTCAAGGTTTATGAAAGATGTGCACAGTGGAGAGATAAGTCTTTTCTTGCTCAAATATGAACTTAATCAATTGCTTGGTTTTACAGTTAACTTTCCGTGTGCTATAGAAAATTAGAGGGCATGCATCGATAAACATTTTAATCTGTTATTAAATTCTTTCTCTTCAAATGTTTGGCCTCTGGCTATGGGTCTTACTTATTGCTGTTGTAGAGGGCCCCCAGCTGATGAACAATGTTGACCACCACTTCATAACATCTTGACACGAAACAGGACAGCTCCTGATAGATAAAGAGCAGTCTTTTTTTTTTTTTGCACTGCAAATATTTATTTATTGATTTATTACTTGAATTCCTGTCATTTGGTACCTGTAAGAATGAGATGAATCGGCCCATCTGAATTTGGGACTCGCCTTCGACAACGCTAAGGTCAGACACTGTTGAAAGGGCATACATGGCTCTGAGTAATCTATACTGAAACAATAAGCAATACTACACTGGAAATGACTGAAAGTCTAAAACAGAGAACTGTCACATTACCTCCCTCTCCATAGTACAATAAACCATTGTAGAACTTGTTTTCTGCCTGTGAGAGATTATGACCATAATCATAATTCTAGTTTTAGCATGTACTATACACTACATAGAAGCGCAATAAAACAACGACCAGTCTCTGGGAATACTGCGGCAGCCACAGATTAAATACAGATTAAAATGGTGCAGTTACATGCTCTACCTCATACTTGAGATTCTTCACTTCACTACAAAGAGCAGCATATACTGTGATGACTTTGTTCAGAACCTGCAAGTTATCAAAAAAAAAAAAAAATCAGGTTTGACCTTTTAACGATCAAAGACATAAATCATTGAAATCAAACCTGAAATGTTTTTTCTTGGCTTTACCTTATTGTCTGTTTTAATCAACTCCAACAGGGAGGACTGTTCATGTGGGAGGAGCTGAAAGACAAAGTATTGGTGAAATTAAACATTTTTTCACAGTCATTATACATTTTGCTCAACCACATACTCTGGTATTGGTATCGACAAGGTCAGATTTTGTTCAGTTAAATCATCAATTCATTTATTTCTCTATTATGCTTGTCCTGAGATAAGCCGACAAGACAGGAAGTCTAGAACTTTCAAGGACAACCCAAGACAAAATAAAACAAACTAACCTAGCTCACACTCCCAAACAGATGAAGTTATCCTCATCTGTCCCCCAACCACTGGAACTCAAACTTCAAGGACACATAGAGAGTCTTTGTCGTCTCGCAATCCCCACCAGAGGACCTATTGCTGGACTTTGCATTGTTTCCAAACAACTCAACTCTAGATTTCACCGATAAGAAAAAAATAACTCTAGAGCTACAAACTTAGTACACAGTAGCTTGTCAACTTTTGATTAATGACATCATTATTACTTATGATCTTGACTTCTTACTCCCCAGTGAAACATGGCTGCCAAGTTGTTGTAAAACTATTCTAAATGAAGTCGCAAAGACACGATATGTAATGTTAAAATTAACATTTTCAAAACAATGTTGTCTTCTACTCTGATCAAAACAGTGTGTCCCCTAGCGGATAATCCACGAATTATTAAAAATATCCATTCCGTGTCTTTTATGCTTTTTTATTCACTTTTAAATGATCCTGCGGGCCTGATCGAACCTCCTTGGGGGCCAGTTCCAGCCCGCGGGCCGTATGTTTGACACATGCACTACACGATCAGCAACATGTATTTTTATCATCATTATTATTACTATTATTATTATCATTATCATTATTATTATTATTCCCCGTGTTAGGTTTAGTCAACCGACAACATTTAAGAAACAACAAACAAGACAAGAGAACGGAAAGATTGTACCCAGTTACCCGTACTCGCCCTAGACCGTCAGTCTCCGCTCGCCCCAGCCAGCCATTAATTTACTTGTTCTTCAAATTACAAGTGACATGAGAGAAAAACTCTCCTTCCCTAATTTACATGCCGCGCCCTTCAGCGCTTGACCCAGCCCTCCGAGACACCCTGGCTCCAACATCAGCATCCTGTTTCATGTTCAATAGACATTTTGACAGGTTAATGGTAAGCCATTCCATAAACTGAGACATTTATTACCGGCTCCCAGACATCCTGGCATGCTAAAAGCACATGACAGTCAAACCTCGGTTTTCGAACGTCTCTGTTATCGACCAAATCGGATTTCGACCGGAAATTCAGAGATTTTTATGCCTCGGATTATGACCGAAAACCGGTTTTCGACCAAACTGAGCAAATCCGAATATGCCACTCGCCTCCTCTCGGCTTCCTTCCACGAGGAAGTGATGCTTCCTCGTCTAACGTTCATTGTGAGCAGACGTGTTTGTTGTCATTTACGTAAATCTGACTGTTTTTTGTTTATTTCTGCATAGTGTATTACCCCTAATCATAGGCCAATAAAATAGTTTCGGATTTCGAACAAATTGCTTTTCGAACAGCCTTCTGGAACGGATTATGATCGAAAACCGAGGTATGACTGTATTTCTAAACTGTCTACCTAAAGTTAAGTCTCCCTTCTGTTATTAGTTAACAGGCATCCAGGCTTCTTTCTCCCCGAGATGACCCTAAGCGCATGAGCTGTGTAAACACATTTGGGGGTGCTGGCTAGGTGAATCCACAGAAATGTCCTAACAGGCATATAACAAAATAAAACTTTTAAACATAATATCATTGTGTTTGTCAATTCATTTAACACTAATACATGAACTTCTAAAGGGAAGGGAAGGGGCAAGCACACGTACGTCATAACCATTGATGAAGTCCACAGAAAGAAGTTATCTGGTCAGAACACAATGCACTCCTGTGCTTAGAGGACTTCATGAGGTCATTTGTGCAAGCACATCACGAGCGCGCCGTCTCAAGGTAGCCATTTCCACTCCTCAGAGGTTGTTATCTGATTTCAGTCTGAGAGTGTTGGTGAAGTCAGAACACAACATACAATGGACTACCCAGAAAAGTCATAAATTCACTCTTGGGGCTCCACATTCCTCAGTTGGCATCTACACTCCTTAATGGCTTATCTAGTCCAAGCTTGGGAACTGGCTGGCCCCTCTTCAACATTATTCTTCACTGGCTTTGTCAGTGAAACCTTGCAAGGCCATCCTGCTGAATAAATGCTTTGTCATAATATAAGAGTGAATACGGGATAACTTTATGGGCATTTATTCTAACAAGCCACACTATTTTAGTATGAGCTAACTAGCTACCTAGGTATCCATCAGTCCATCCATCCATCCATCGATTCAGTTTATGGGGACCAGAATACCCCTGCGAAAGGTAAAAAACGGCAGGTCGGAAAACTCTACTATGCACACACAAAAGCCATTTATCAACAACACCCAGAGACACCGCTGGCTTCTCTGGGCCGGAGCTCATCAAAAATGGACTGATGCAAAGTGGAAAAGTGTTGTGTAGTCTGATCTTCTGATCTGCTTGTCCTCCTGCTGGAGCCTATCCCAGCTGTCTTTGGGCAGTCGGTGGGGTATGACCTGAAGTGGTTGCCGGCCAATCGCAGGGCACACGTAGATGAACCATCCACGCTCACAATCACACCTAAGGGCAATTAATTTTGAATGTTCCATTAACCTGGATGCATGTTTTTGGAATGTGGGAGGAATACCCGGAGAAAACCCACACAGGCACGGGGAAAATATGCAAACTCCATATAGGAAGGCCGGAGCCAGAATCGAACCCCGCACATGTGCACTGTGAGGCAGACATGCTAACCAGTCAACTATGTGCTGCCCTCATGAATACAGACTGTTGGAATAGGAGTGGGATTTCAGTACTTTCTGATCTTTTTTAGCTGCTGCTCTGACTGTCAGGAAGCTTCACATTGTAAATCTTTCTTAACAAGTAGTATAAATATAGTTAACTAGTATAAAGTTGGCTTCTGCCTTTTTGTTTCACTTTGTGGCCTGCTTAATGTTCTAAACAGATTCACAGTAATTGTAGTTTCCTTACTTTGAGGGCAATGGGGTCCAGAGTGAAGTCCCAAACATCTCCAATTGAGTCATCAAGAGCCTCTTCAATGCCTCTCAGCTGAGTTGTGTACTCCTCCAGAAACTTGGCGTAATTCTTGAGTTGAACCTCTGTGTGTATTTCTGTTGGAAGGGATCTTTCATCAATTAGCTTCACTCGGCTAAAGTACGAGACGAAATATTAGTCGTTTAATGAATGCCAGCGTCAGATTACAATGTTCCATACAGATCTTCTGATGGAGCTCAATAAATGACGCGGGTGTACCTTTTGTTATGACCGATGAGTGCACGATAATACGGAAGTACTTTTCTATCCTAAGGCATTCAACAATCTGCTTGTCACCTCCAGTGAAACGCTATGAACTGAGCGTTAGCTTATAGTCGCTTATTGGTGACTATAAAAAATACGCAACGTTAACAGTCAATCAAAGCAACACGGGCTTCAGTTTGATGAACGGTTCCAACAAAACCGGATACCATAACAAAGAAAAGGAGCATTTTGGGCTAAATAACTTGCGAGCTGCTGTAGGTTGATGCAGTTACTTTAAAAGCATTCGAGCGGATTACAGTAACTCACTCTGTGAACCATCGTCAAAACGGTCAAATTCCCAATCAGGTGCAATAGTTTCCACTGCCATTTCGCAGGAAAATATAGGCTCCAAATACTGTTTTCAAAATGCAGAGTTCCAGGAGACCATGATGGGTCTTGTGATTGAGTAAAAGGCGCAAGCGTTCTTGGGAAATGTAGTCCGGAAAGTCAGCAGGCGAGCAGAGGCGTCAACATTCTTTTTCCACTGCTGCTGCTCCTGTTCTCACTGCAATTTGTCAGATTCTTCTTCTTCCTGATCATTATCTTCATCATCTGCACCATCATGAAATAAAGATCTATTGAAACTTGATAATTGGAGGCGTAAAACTTTGCTCTACAATGATCATAAAATATGACCACTGGTTTATGCAAATCGACTCAAACATGTTTTGGCTAAATTAGTCGATGAGTACTGTATCAATCTACTTCATTTAAGGCCGAAATATTCATAACAATGTTGTTGGACAATCAATCTCCCTTTGAAGCTGAGGGTTTTACTCTGTTCATCGATTTCTTTATTATTCATAACAATGTTGTTGGACAAGCTGAGGGTTTTACTCTGTTCATCGATTTCTTTAAAGCGTTTGATTCTATCGATATAAAATTTTGATCGATACACCTGGGAATTTTGGGTTCGGGGCTGGATTATTCAGGACATTAAAATGTTTTATAATAACATAGCTCCATCTCTCCAAACCCAGGAATGACCTCTAAAATAAAGACATAAAAGAATTAGACAAGGCTGTCCGGCATCACCAAAAATGTTCATTTTGTGTACCCAACTTTTGGCATATTTTATCATTAATCCCTTAAACATTAATGTGTTTACATTTGGGTATGATGAATTTCGATTAAATGAATTTGCTGATGATACGGTTTTATTTTTAAAAGACAAATCAACAATTGTAAAGGCTTTAAAAGTGCTCTCCATTTTCTCCAAAGCATCTGGTTTCAATTTGAATTTGAACAAATGTGAAATTCGCTCATTGTCTCATTGCGATGAAGTCCAAATAATATCTATTCCTGTTAAAAAAAAAAAAAAGTTAAATACCTGGGTTTAAAAAAAAAAAATTCGGGAAAGTAACAATTATAACAGTAAGTTTAAAGTTATGGAAAAGACTCCCAAGAGACCTCTCCACATTTGGACGAAACATATTATCCAAGGCTGAAGGCATTTCAAATCTGGTCTATCCACGTCAGTCTCTAGAAAGCCAACACCATTATACTGCATATAACTTTATATGGAGAAACAAAACACACTATGTAGGAAAGTCACAATTCGTCAAAAATGTAAAAAAGGAGGTCTAAATACAGTCAACTTTGAATCAATGATCGTAATGTTTAGAATAAATTGTATAAAAGCCTTTCTGTCGCAAACTGAATTCATATGGTTCTATATCCCTACAAGTATTTTCAAGAAAGTGGGAGGTATAGACTTTTTGTTGAAATGTGATTGTGAAATCACAAAATCACCCATTAAATTACCTGATTTTGATAAGCAAGTATTACACTATTGGAAAATGGCATTTATCCACAAATTTAGTCGACATGGCTCTACCTTGTGGAACAACTGAACAATAAGAATAAATCAAAAAACTCCATTTGAGCAAATGTGGTATGACAAGGAAATAATACATGTATTTGTAGCTGACCTTATGGGTCGTTCTGGATCAGTTATGCCACATGTGCGGGGTTGGCTGGATTTGATATTGGGGTTATAACCCTCCCAGAACTGGATCAATGGCAAACTTGAGATTTGATATCATTCTTGGACATGTTCTCCAAATAAAGGAACATCACTTTGGTGTCACACTCTTCCACTAAGGTGCCACCAACTGCCATGGAGGTGCAAACGCCTGCCTCGAAGTAATGTCATTAAGCAGGACTCTATAAATTGGCTTACTCCTGGAGGGTAGACCAATATGAAGAATATATGAACGCTCGGAAAATAGACAGCACAATCTAAGTGACAACAGCTATAGTGTCTAAACAGTAACACGCAGGTATGTATTGGACCTCTTCTAACAAATATCTGTCAAAAATGGTGGGCATTCTTGCTGAATGATTTGTTCTGGTCATGGTAAGAGAGTGCAGTGGTTGTGAGTGGGGGTTGGACGTTGTCACACTTAACTCATTGTGGAGCCACAGTACATCATTCTGAGAATGATGCCACAAGGCAGGGTCACAGTTAGCAGTGCAGAGTGAGAAGTGATCGTCTGAGGAATTACTAAACAGTGAAGGTAAGGCCTTTTTAAGAAAAAAAATCATATGCCATTAAGGTAACTGGTTAAAAAACATTAAAGTGTTGAACACACTCGCTCACGCACGCACATGCGCGCACACATGCATGCACACGCACATGCACACACACGCACACCGAACATTGTAAGTTGATTTTTGGAAGAGAAACAGTTCAACTTTGCTCTTTATTTACCATCTCCGGTACAGGTACTCTATTTGGTACAGGTCTCTGCATGTGGAACTGTGCAAATGTTTTAAAGTACTAAAGATTTGTAGAAATGGCAATACTTTTGTCTCATAACTTTTTTCCCATAACATACATTATTATTGATTAGTGGTCATCCGATGACCATCTGTGGCAGTGGTGATAATACTGTGGCACTCACTGTATGATGTCGAAAATTTCTATGTCTGTCTGTTTTCCAAATGTCGTTTTAGCACATTTTATTCAAAATTTTAAGGAGAAATCATTTGACGATGACCTCAGTTGTCTCACATGCAGCCATCTCTTAGGAATTTCAAATTAAGTCGCGTATGCCTGTCAGACAAGATAACCTCAGTGCTGCTGATGAGACTTTGGCATGTTGAGTGACAATGGAGGCAATCTTTGCATTAGATGACTCTAAATGACCTCTCTCTTCGTATTTTGCAAACAAAACAGAACCGAACAAAATGCCAGATTTTTTTGTGCAATTTTTAGACAGACCAACAGAGTTCCTTAAATTAATGTCTTTATGTTGATGTTTGTTTAGGGCATGTAAAGCAGGATTCCATTCTGCCAGAGCCCAATTTCAGATTATGGTATTCCCAGAGTCAAAGAACGTGCAGCCAAGTGGGTCAGAGGAGAGAAGGCCCATCCAGAACCATGTCTTACCACAACACTCTGCAGGACCGAACCATCTTACCTCCAGACTGAATAATTCACTGGTCAATGTCAATTATGAACCACAGGACTACAGTGAGACAGACCCACTTTTGCCCAATGAGCACTACAGTGGGGCAAGATTCGGTGGGTCTCAGGAGGCAAAGATGTCAGCTGTTGTACCTCCCGAGTCAGTCTGCTCCCTGGTGCTGCAGATACTGGTGCCGTTCCTTCTGGCTGGGCTGGGAACCATCTCTGCTGGACTGCTTCTTGATGTGGTTCAGGTGAAGAAATTCTAAGTCATTTAAAGAAATTGTTTTCAAGTGGTGGGTTGTGACCCAATGTGGGCCATGGTGACATGACCACGGGAAAATTGGGGTTCCAGTGTTACACCAGCCGAGAACCCCTGCTTTAAGGGCTATGTACATATTATAGAAAAATTACTTCTTAGTTACCTTTTTAACTGATTAAAAAACATAGGATTCCTGAGTGCCTGCTGCAATCACCAAGCATGAGAATACACAACAAAGTAAATCTCAAAGTGAGTCATTCTTGCTGTCGAAATTGTTATGTCACAATTCGTGAAAGTTACATAATATCGCCTCCATGCTCACCCATGGCCTGGCAGTGTTGTGCCAAACCAAGAGGCCTGGGGAGGCCTGGGGAGGCCTGGGGTTCATCTGAGTGTCTAAGTCTGGCCGGATCATGGGTTGGAAGGATGTCCATAGTCTTTGAAGCTAGGAAGGAAGTAACTTAGGGCAGACAAGCAGGGACTGTGACTCTTGAGTCCAAGCTGAGCTGATTGATCACAGAAGACAAGAACAACAACAAGTGTTCTTCATACATTATCACTGGACACAACCTTTTAGGATTTGATTGAGTATCTTTCTACTCCCGTTTCCATTTCCATGGCAGAGCTGGGACGTATTCCAAGAAATCACAGAGATCTTCATTTTGCTTCCTGCTGTGTTGGGCATGAAAGGAAACCTGGAAATGACGCTTGCCTCTCGACTGTCAACAGCTGTGAGTGTGGGAATACTGTACCAACATGCACAAAAAAATACGTGATATGGATTAAAGAATTATGAGGCCCTGTGAACATGTCATGGTGTACATAAGACGTAGCTGGAACTGATTCCACTCGAGAGCATTTTTTTTCTCCATTCAGGCAGACAGAACAACATCAGTGAGGTCAGCATTCACCTCTATTGGATGAGAGGCCTAGGTCACAATTTCATTTACCACAATTCCACTACATGGTACCCTTACAGCTCCCAAATTCTGATATTTCAATGGTTCAAGCCAGGCACTGAAAGCTACTATTTCTCTATTAAGCCGATATCATATTGGTGATGGGTAACCGAGCAGATTCACGATGTTGATGATATTACTCACAATCACACTGTTGCAGTGCCTTAGCCATGCAAACTGCAGAATCACACTCTGGAATCTAAGTCTTATCGGAGCAAATTTTTGCAGACCTCACTCTCCTCTTAAAGACAATTATTCTTGCCAAGACTAACAGCCACATGCCGATGACTAGAAACAGGCAGCTCATATTGTTCTCCATTGGTGTTGTTTGGTAGGATGTCTTGACCCGTACTGATGTCAGTGGCAAAGCCATTTTGGAGAAGAACGGGGCTTTCCTCTAAACTGCTCCCATAACCAGAAAGCATAGAACTTATGCACTTATTGTAGGTACAAAAGCCAACAGTTTGAATTCAGTATTGTGTAGCCTCCAGTGTTTATTGAAAGAGAAGAAAGAAAAAGAAAGAGAAATATTACCCCCATAACATAATCAAACAAAATGTGCACAAAGAAAACCAAGGGATCTACACTTACATTTAATGACATCACCAACAATAGACTGCTTTAATAAAGTTCTCTTCCACAGAATAATATTTTTCCTCCTTGTATCATGGGGTTTCTGTCCCCTTGTGAAAGTCCACACTGACTTGTAAAGACTGTGACAGCAGATGAACCAGTCGTACCAGTACATATATGCTATGGGACAAATGAGTTATTGAAGTTAGTTTGCATAGTTTAGGTTTGTGGAAGCCAAAAATTAATTAGCCATTCCGTGTTGATTATTTTTACAGCTTGCTTTTGGCTGTTGTTTTCAACTGTGTGTGTGTGTGTGTGTGTGTGTGTGTGTGTGTGTGTGTGTGTGTTTAATTATACTAACAATTTACTGTACTAGTTGTAAATACATTAATTGTTTTTTAAAAACATTATTTTTCATACATTTTTAAGATGACAAAGTCATCATTTATTTTTTATGTATTAATATAAACATGCTTGTATTTCAGGTAAATGCAGGAAAAATGGAACTTGCAAGTGAAAAATGGATGTTGATCTTTGGAAATCTGGCCCTCAAGCAGGTTCAATATGAAAAGTCTGTTAAAAACGATATGTATCATCCACCAGCGAGCAGCCATTGTAATATTTTACCATGGGTGCTATTTACTTATATTACTTATCTTACAGCTACAATCAACTGTTCTGGGCCTTTTAGCCTCCCTGATGGCTATTGTATTGGGCTGGATTGCCGATGGAGGGATCCCATTTAATCACGTTGTCCTTCTGTGTACAACCAGCGTTTGTACCACATTTGTGGCCTCACTGCTGCAAGGTAATGTGACATTACAAAATATTCTTTTGTCATCGTGCCCAGTTAATTTTCTGTAAAACTATGTTACTGTAATTTTGTTCATTTTTAATGCAGGATTTCATGGAGACAGAGTGCCACATTAAGTAAAAAACTCAGCATGAAGTCATTAATGTTTATCATCAAATTATGATTGATGATTTTTGATGAGGGCATGACTGTACCTGTAAAATTATAACTGACTTGTCATGATGCTAGCTATCAAGTTTGATATCTTCCCATATGTAGCTCTCATACACCTATAATCGACAATTCTGAGAACAGTGTTAGGCATTTTCATCTCAACATACAGTGTGTGTGTGTGTGTGTGTGTGTGTGTGTGTGTGTGTGTGTGTGTGCGCGCGTGTGTGTAGAAACCAAATTGAGCCCACTCTTATTTTCCCTCCTCTCTTTCGAATAGAATCACCACTTGTGTTTAAGTGTGATTATATGGAAGCATTATATTTCTTATCTCTTAAGACTTTTTTTTAACATTACGGATTTACTGACATGTTGAATGTGCGCAATGCACATTAAAATTATTGTGAATCAACCGGATATTATGCTCATCAACACGACTTTTAAGCTTTAGTTTCCACTTAAGGGAACCATTTGATACCACCAGTGATGCAGCAATGTAAAGATAGACATATGGTATCAAAAGCACTCATGTCTATAAAAATCAAGATAGTATACTCCATGCTATATTTTCATTCTGTCTAGGTATTATAATGGTGGGAGTGATTATTGGCTCAAAGCGGACAGGGATCAACCCTGACAATGTGGCCACTCCCATAGCAGCCAGCTTCGGAGACCTCATCACTTTGGCCTTACTGGCTTGCTTCAGTCAGTGGTTCTACTCCTTCATGGGTAAGTAGAATTAAATGTATAATCACAGTGGAGCCTCCAAAGAAAACACCCCAAAAGTCCCTCCATCCATTATCTGAACTGCTTTATACTTGTGAGGGTCCCAACCATCTTTGGGCAGCAGACAGGGTACACCGTAAACTGGTTGCCAGCCAATCGCAGGGCACACATAGACAAGCAGCCATTCACTCTCACAATCACTCCTAAGGACAATTTGGAGTGTTCAATTAATCCACCATGCATGTTTTTGGAATGTGGGAGGAAACCGGATTACCCAGAGAAAACCCACACAGGCACGGAGAGAACATGCACTCTCCACACAGGGAGGCCTGGGCCTGGAGTCGAACCCATGACTTCTGCACTGTGAGGTGGACATGCTAACTGGTCACCCACCCATCCAGCATGCCCGTCTACATTTAACTCAGAATTACACCTTATTGTGCTTATGTGGTCATATACTACCGGTATATTTGATTTACTGAATTCCTGGGTGATTAACTCTACTCTTAATGCATGGACATGTCTTCTTTCTCAATGTGGTAAGATTGTTCAATTGTACAACTATTGTGACTAGTGCAGTGGTTCTTAACCTGGGTTCGATCGAACCCTTGGGGTTTGGTGAATCAGTCTCAGGGGTTCGACAGAGCCTCTGCCATGGAGGTTAAGGCACGACCAACTCAATATGTCATTTAGTTATGATACGCCTGCTTGGCCATCACTGGCTGGTTCATTTTGTGCACAATTAAAAAATTATACTTTATCCTAACTGTTTACTTTTTTCAGTTTTTAATAAATGCGCTTTTTAATTTCTTGAATTTGTAAAAAAATATCATTTTTATTTTTCACTAATGTAGGGTTCGGTGAATGTGCATATGTACTGGTTGGGTTCGGTACCACTAACAAGGTTAAGATAAGCTAAGAAATCCTTTATTAGTCTCGCAATGGAGAAATTCCCAATTCACAGCAGCAAATTTATGAAAGGAAGAAGTAGAAGAAGAAGATATCGGAGCTGTTGGAAAGGCAGCCACTCTCGCGGCGCCATCTTGAAGTCAAAATAACACAACAACACAACATACACAGACAGTCGTGCAATCTTAATCACTTTTCCTGCATACTTTGTTGTTTGAAGCAGTTATAGATGAAAGAGGAGAGGATCAAAGTGTCCTTTCACCAGTGGATCAGAGACGTCATGCTGAAAATGTGCACACGTCTGCTACAAGCTAAGTTTTGAAAGCAAACACGAAGCTGTAGCGTCCATTGATGAAAAGAGATCGGCTCACATCTCCTGTCCCATGTAATCCGCTTCAACTCCAAGCCGCGACTCTCAGTCCCACATCCGCATCGGCGCTCTGCGCTGGTGCTCCTTTCTTATCGTCGGCTCCTCAGCCTTGCATCCATCCAGCCGGAGACCGTCCAACAGCACGTATCTCTCCGCTGAACAAAGTGGGGGTGTGTAAAATGCTGCCCAATACAGGCGCAAAAAAACACAAGCGCCCCAGAGCTGTCCAGCAATGACAGTCAAATGGCACCGACATTCCTCCCAATCAAAAACAGTGCTGGTATACCCATGCTGCCGAGAAGGCGCAACCAGCAAGCACCGAGTCTCCTCCTTGATGAATGTTGTGGCCAAAAAAATGCTGAAAAACAGTCCACATCCGGTCCACACGACGCAACAACAAACACAAAAACAACAAAAAAAAGCAAGGCTCATGAGAGCACTTGACTAAGCTTACAGGTCAACTGTGGAGAAAACCCTAAATTACAACACTTTGTCTTGACAGAGATGTATTTGTACGTGTTGTACCTCTTGGATCTGTTTTTGCTGTGCCTGATACCTCTGTGGATTGTGATCTCCTCCAAACACCCTGCTAGTTGGATCCTCCTCCGTACTGGGTGGGAACCAATCATAACAGCAATGGCGATCAGCAGGTAGTTGCATTGTTTTTTATTCAACTTGCATGAACACTGTTGCATATGGAGTATATACAGTACACACACACACACACACACACACACATATTTATAAGTATTTACTATCCGTTATCTGAAACCTGGTTCTCTGGTTTTTATGTCTTTTTTAGTATGGGTGGCGTTATTCTGGATAAAACGGTGTCAGATCCAAACTTGGCTGGGATCATACTTTATACCCCGGTTATTAATGGTGAGTAGCAAGTGAGGATATCACTTTGTTTGACCAGCCGATAAAGAGATTGATTAATAGACAAATAGTTTGATTGACAGCTGTCAATCCAAAGTAATACATAAATAAGGATCTATTGGATACAACTTTATTGTCAAATGATGCCACTTTGGGGCCGAACTACTGTCATAATGATGTGATTTATAGCCGTCAATCAAAATAGAGGATGTTGTCACTTCCACTCTCCACACCTGTCCACTTTGATCTTGATGAAGTCACTTCCAGTCTCGGGGCCCCTTCTGTCGAAATACATTGATTGATTGATGGCTGTTAATTTAAATGGAGTAATGACGCTGTTCCACATGAAGGGTACGATTCCACTGTTGGAAAAATTCCATCACTGCAAACTAATTTTGTGCTTGAAGTGCTCCCATAAATTTGCGATGACAAACGCCATCAGAGCTAACTAGAGAGCAAACCCTCATTTAATGTAAATAGGGCGGTCTTTTTTTTTTTTTTGCTTTTACACCTGTTTCAATTTGAACTGCAATCTTGGTGGATCACGCACAACGTTCCCACGAACGTTCCCACTAACAGCGCACAATCAATTAGAGTACACACTGAATATAGTGCACGGTACTTCAGCTCTTTGTGTTTATAGATTTCTTATGCAAAAAAAAATGCCTGAAACTGAAGTATTCAGACCTGATAATTACATTTATCATAAGAGATTGAATCCCCTCTTCCACCTTAGCAGCCTCTCTTTATTCGATGACAAAGGTTTGTGCTGGTAACCCTTTTACTTGTTTCCCATATTTTTTACCAGGCATTGGAGGAAACCTTGTCTCCATACAAGCAAGCCGCATTTCCACAAATTTGCATTTGAATTTCTCACGTGGAGAGGTTCCTGAAGATCATAAAAGGTGCCACCAACCCTGCAGCACCTTCTTTGGTTCAGGTAAAGTGTCAAATAGTTCAAAAATTCGGGGGTAGGGGAAGTTCATGATAAATGATAACGTGTATCATGATTGACTTTGATGCAGGACCGAATCACAAATCTGCAAAGGTGCTACTTCTCATTGTCATCCCTGGCCAACTGATTTTCTTATACATTATTCACCTGATAAAAGGGGCCCACACCATGCCCAGTGCGCTCTTCACTGTCACATTCTTGACTGCTTCCTTGATTCAGGTGAGTGGGATGCGTGCTCCTGCTTTGTTTGCACACATTGTCCCCTTTTTCATGCATTTCCTCAATGTGTCTGTTTCACAGGTATTTTCCTTGCTGTGTATAGCTGACTGTATGGTCCACTGTTTGTGGAGGAAGGGTAAAGACCCAGACAGCTACTCTATACCCTATCTCACAGCTCTGGGTGATCTTTTGGGGACAGCTCTTCTCTCCCTTGCCTTCCTATTGCTTTGGTGCAGTGGAGACATTGGTGGATTATAAATTCAAAAGAGTGATGTGATACAACTGAAAAGTGTGTGTGTGTGTGTGTGTGTGTGTGTGTGTGTGTGTGTGTGTGTTCTTTTGAATATATATGAGTCTCACACAGAGAGCAAGAAAAGAAATGAAAAGTTATCAGCAGCTTACCTTGTGGTTCGATTTAAGAAGATAGTCTGACATCTCGAACCAAAAGAGCCCCGAATTTTCGGGGCACTCACTTTTATAGGCTGGCAACCGGTTCAGGTGTCCCCCGCCTACTGTCCGAAGACAGGCTCCAGCAACCCCCGCGACCCTAGTGAGGATAAAGAGGATTGGAAAATGGATGAATTCTAATGCACTGGCTAATTCCACTTATTTTGTAAAAGTCTAAATCAGGCATGTCCAGCTCCGGGCCTGGAGGGCCACTATCCTTCTCGTTTTCCATCTCTCCTGGCTGCAACACACCTGATTCAAATAATCAGCTCATCAGCCAGCTCTGAAGCAGCATTAGACTGATCCTGATTATTTGCATCAGTTGTGTTGCAGCCAGAGGGATGGAAAACAGGCATGACAGTGGCCCTTGAGGACCAAGTTTGGACACCCCTGGTCTAAATTAGGTGGTTAAACCTAATTCAAAAGGGAAGGGCATAAATCAATGAAGTCTGGTGTATTTGTAATGGGAATTTGACATCTAACAACGCTAAAATGTATCTTATAAGTAACTGTTTGTTGCATTGTGAATGCTGACCATGTTATTTGCAGATAAGCAAAGTTGCTTGCTTATGTGCTGGACTTCATTCTGTTATCTAAAAAGTGTAGCTGCCCAAAGTGTCCATGGCCTGACTTCAACCCCTCAAGAAATGACAAATGAAATAAAAAGGGGCCCGACTCCTCGAGAGAGAGGCTCCATGACAGATCTACGAATGATGCTTCTCCATATTTTTTTGTACCTGAAATAAATATCATAATATTTTTAGATAGACTTTAGTTTTCTTGGTTTCTCTGGACAAGACAATTTGGCACCCCGGATGGGGTTGGAGCTGAATGGAAGTCATGCACCCAGACCGTTCGTCCACAAACTGGAAAAAAAGGCTTGGAAGGATCTTGAATCCCAAGCTTGGGATTCAAGATCCTTACAAACCTTTTTTTCCCTCTCTGGTGGAGACTGAATTTGCATTTTTAGAATTACAAATATCCATGTCAATTATTAAGCCATTTGTCGAGCCAATTGTCATGGAATTCAATTCATTTAACATTATACCTTCCGTTACATCATCAAACATAGCGTGTTTACATTGTAGCGACGCCACTCGAGCGAAGCGTGACTCAGCAATGCTGTGCGTGCGTCAGCGTGGACATGGTACGCACGGGCGCATTTTTTGGTTTCAACCAATCAGCGCTGACTCAACGGACGTTACACATCAAAGCCCTTTGATCTACGACAACAGCTAAGATAGCCTAGCCGAGACAACAACTAAGTTAATACAGTATAGTGATGGGAATTCCGGCTCTTTTTAGAGAGCCGGTTCTTTTGGCTCGGCTCACTAAAAAGAGCCGGCTCTTTCGGCTCCCAAATGGCTCCTCAGTTTTTTTGTTGCTTAAATTAGTTTAATACCAAAAATAATGTAAAATTATGTGTAAAATGAATTACGAATGTAAAAAATATACAGTATATCAAATATTTATTATTTATATGGCTTTATTTATATTCTTCTGAACATACTCAACATGGCGTACAACATGGAGTGCTACAAAAAAATAAATTACAAAGTACAAAAACAAAGACCCATCTCAAAAAAAGGTCAACAAAAAGTTCCAATCTCTGATTGTGCATATTTATAAGTGTTTAAATATTTACAGTAAAACAACATAAGTAAGCTTTGATTACCAAACAACAAATGATAAATTAATATTTGATATTGGACATTTTAACCTTGCACAGTCTACACGCTGCCTTTGAACTATCAATTAAGTTGAAATCAGTCCAAATTTCACTGCGTTTCCTATCCATTTTCTCACCTTTCCACTTTCCACCGTGTAGTTTTTTTCTCTGTACTCAAGCGCTATCGAGC
>NW_017806072.1:3868541-3871205 GCF_001891065.2 Hippocampus comes
TGTCGTTCACTTCAAAGAGCCGGCTCTAAGAGCCGGCTCGTTCGCGAACGACACATCACTAATACAGTAGACACGACGCTCGAGGACGGACGGTCACGTTTTTCTGTCATCTGTATGTTTTCCTTTCTTTTCTGTCCAAATATATGTTTTTCTACTTCAATGGTAGTCTCGTCCACGACGTTTTTCGCTCCACCGGGGTTTAGCCAATGTGTTTATAAAGAGACCAAAATCTCTTTAACATCATAAGAAGCATTTCCACCACACAATTATTTTTCTCTTGAATCATGTCCTCGCTCCACCTGACACTGTATAGCACTTTTACACACAAGGCAACTCAATGTGCTTCACACAAAGACACACCACCGAACAGCATTTACAAACGCAACCGTTGACAATGTTTGCAGTGAAAAGCAGTGAACACAAAAGTATCTCACAAAATTACCAGAGTGTACATTGACACTATTTAAACACATTAACAGAAACTTTTAAAACATTTAAAAATAAAGAAACAAAAGTAGGTTTCTTAAATAACTAAAAGAAAAAAGATTTTTAATTAATTAGGAGACCTTAATCAAAGTTATGGAAACGTTTGATTTAATCTGTATTTAAAAGCATTTACACTCGGAGCTGACTTCACTTCTCTACGCAGGTTATTAACGTGCAATTTAACAGACCCAAAAGATAGCGACACTGAAAGTACGATATCGTATTCATCGCGAAAATATCGATCCGATCTGCTGAATGAATTTTCATACAGTATTTGGATCGTTTTTTTTTAATAATCTTTATTGAACAAGTCAGAATACAATTCTCAGTAAACAGAAAACAAAAGTATTTGGATCGTTTCGCGCAGCCGTTAGTATTCGGTGACGTCACATGGATGTGAAAAACAAATGGGGGGAAAAAAAGCGCAGAAGCGGAAGGGAAGCAGAAGCGTTCAGCGGTTGGACTTGGAAGAAGCAGCACAACCGCTGATAAAGACAGGCTTAAAATATGCTTGGATGGCTTTGTGCTGAAAAAGCAACGATTATGATTGATATACGCTTCGCTCTCCGCCTGAAGTTGACCAGCTTCCGTGGAAAGGGTAAGCGTATGCAACTTTACTTTAAGAGAGAGTGGCCGCCGATGTTTTTTTTTAGGTTGCCGAACACGTGTGGCTGATTTCTTTTTTTGTCTGAGAAGTTAGCTCAGTAAACAGAACGTAACCGCTACGGGAGAAACGCGGTGTCATGAAAACCAATTGAAAAAACGTAAGTGGTCGAATTGGCGTACAGTATTTTATTTGTGAGTGTTAAGATGTTGCACGTTTGGAAGTCTGTGGACGAAATCGTTTTATCGCCACAAAACAAGAGACGGTATGTAGTTATTTCGCTTTTTAAAATTTATCTCCCATCCCAATTGCACTAAATCGGCAACGCCCCGCATTTTATTGTTATGATCGAGGATTCGAATGAATTAATTGGTCGTGAACAGTAGCGCCGTCTGCTGTAGGCATTGACCAGCGTACGGATACCAGTGTACATTTAGGTCAGTGCTTCTCAATTATTTTCTGTTACGCACCCCCCTCCCCCAACAAGAAGAAATACTGTACTTGGTTTCTCTGCGCCTTTCTTCTCATCTTGTCTCCTTGAAGGTTTATTTACTGCACTTCATATCGCCTGTTCGGTGCAAAAAAAGGGAACTACACTATAGAGTTAATACTCCCTGCGCATTCTCTGACAACAAGGGCACCACTGCCAACTGCTCTAGTGCAGTGTTTTTCAAAATTTTTTTCTTTCATTGAAAAAATCTCGCGGCACACCACTAGCTGAAAATGTGGAAAAAAAACGCTTATTTTAACAATTTACGTGCTATATTGTTACTCGAACCGTTTTTAACATTGAAGAATGACGTTATAACAGACTGAATTGGAATCAAATGAACACAAAGAAAAAAGCATTTTATAATCTTTCACATTTATTGTTTCACTGTCGTCCTGTATTCATGCGGCACAAATTCGCTTGTCTTTAGTGGCCGAAACACAAGGCAATTGGCTAGCTGTTGCTGCTCCCTAGC
Source organism: Hippocampus comes (assembly GCF_001891065.2). Lineage (NCBI taxonomy): Eukaryota > Metazoa > Chordata > Actinopteri > Syngnathiformes > Syngnathidae > Hippocampus > Hippocampus comes. The sequence goes on from NW_017806072.1 coordinate 3,870,597, forward strand.
GGTATGGGAGGGTACTATACGATTACTTTGCCGGACGATAGACCGCACAAGCATACAAATGGGATATTTTCCGCGACACACCTGACAATGTCTCGCGCTGAAAAACACTGCTCTAGTGGATGTGAAATTACGCTTTATTCTACAGTATTCACTTCTGCAAAAAAAAAAAAAAAAAAAGCATGTTCCCCAGAGTCACACGCGCACCCCTGGCATCACATCGCTCCCCCTATTTTAGAAGGACTGAGTTAAGTAAAACTGCAGTTACAGTATAAACGTAGTTTGCGATCTATAAGGTGGAAGTGTTCACTAGTGTGTGTTGTCAAAAGGGGTGTTCACACGGCAACATTTGCTCCGGTGCTGCGCCGGGGCAGCCCCAGTAGAGCGTTCACATGTGCAAAGTTACACCGGTGTAGCCCCTGAAAATAGCTTCAACCGGAGCAAATTTAACCCTGCTCAGGGAGGTGGTTTAAAAATTTGCTCCGGAGCAAATGCTCGTTTGCAGGGCAGCACCGATGTAAAATGGTACGTGTGAATGCTACAGGGTTAAAAATTTGCTCTGGAGCAAATGCTCGTTTGCGGGGGGTGGGGGGGGGTAGCCTCGCTACGCTT
>NW_017806072.1:3871354-3872796 GCF_001891065.2 Hippocampus comes
TTTATTTTGTGATTTCCTCTCTTGATTTTCTGTTTGGCGCATTATATGTTTGCTTTTCTGAGTGTCATTGAAGTCATCATTGATTTACGTTTTCGGGGGCAGTCATTGAACGCCTCTCGAGCAGAAGGCAGTTCAAGGCACTGAGAGCAAGAAGGAGAAGGACGTGCCTGCACAGTAGTTGCTTGAGTTGTGCATGTTTTAAAAAGGAACAGCTCTTTGTTTTCTATCGTTTTGCACTGCTGCAGAAACTGCCGTGTGAACGCAAGTGGGACTGCACCGGGGTTAACACGCTCAGCGGCTTTGTACGCGTGAACGCTCCACAAAATTTGCTCCGGTGTAAGATATATTGCAACAAAATACATCGGTGCAGCACCGGAGCAAATGTGTGCCGTGTGAACACCCCTAAAGAAGCTCGCACTGTTCTGCACAGGAGAAGTGAACCAATCTCTTTTTTTCGTCAATGGATGCTACAGCTTCTTGTTGACTTTGAAACTTAGCTTGTAGCTGACATGAGCACATTTTGAGCATGACGTCTTTGATCCACTGCTGAAAGGACACTTTGATTCTCTCCTCTTTCATCTCAAACTGCTTTAAACAACAAAGCGTATGCGGGTAAAAGCGGTTAGGACTGCACGACTGTTTTTGTTATGTGTTGCGTTTATTATTTTACTTTATGTTAACTGTTTTGTTCAGCCCTTTGTTACAGCTGCTGCTGTTGTTAAAGCGCTATATAAATCAGGATGTATTGTATTGTTCATACCCGACTGCACACCATCTGTACAGCCAGGGGCGAAGTTACGTGGTGGCCATGGCTTGGCCTGTCGACTTATCGTTCGATGAGGTAGAAATGGACACAATAGTTTATTTATTTATTTATTTATACTCGATAAATGGTGTTGGAGGCCAGGAGGGAGAGGATGTTGTGGTCACGGCGGGATCCTTTCGCCGTCCTCCAGGTCCTCCACATGTTCGTTTGAATTCAGGCTGAAGTGAGGTGTGAAATCAGAGGCTGGAAATGGAGAAGTTTTCTCAAGAAGATTTTATCTGAACGTTCAGGGCACAAGTATGATACAAGTAATCGTTGTGATCAAGGCACAAATGTGCGAAAGCAACATCTCAAAACAAGTATTATATATTCTAATACCCTTTTCCCACTGAAACTAGTGGTAGTAGTGATCCGTGGCGACACGCAACCTATTGGCATATTGTCCCTTTCCTATTGATCAACCGAAGGCGATTCAGCCCCCGCCCCCCTTCCACCACTTTGCGTCTGGTCACGTCACCACGCTGTGATTGCGTAGATCAGGGGTCCCCAACCGCCGGTCCGCGGACCGGGACCGGGCATTTGGTACCGGGCCGCACAGAAAGAACTTGCCTTAATTCAGTTTTATTTCGGAATACGAAAGATGTTTTATTTTGAAAAACTACCGGATTCTCCGTTA
>NW_017806072.1:3873041-3879886 GCF_001891065.2 Hippocampus comes
AGCGATCGGAGTGTTGCGGCCAGATTAGACGCTCCTTGTGTTTATTATTATATTTCGAAAACACCACAGTTTTCATGCAGCTCATACCATATTAATTTCTTGTATTATTTCCACCACACCTTAAATGCTGGTCCCTGAAAATATTGTCTGACATAAACTGGTCCGTGGGGCAAAAAAGGTTGGGGGCCCCTGGCGTAGATGATAGTGTGACAGATTTCTTGGTGGTAAACCGTCTTTCATTTTGATCACTTTTACCTTCTCTTCCAGCATCAGAGCTCTTCTTGTCTTAGCTGCTTGACATTCAAAGGTCCGTTTTGTAGCCATTTTAGCAATGCAACGTTCTTGCTGCATCTGAAACTAACAATAACAAATACTTGCTGGACTACTGCGCATGTGTAAGCCAGTGTGGTGGTTGCTGTTGCCGTTTCCGAACTAAGCTGTAGAGGTCGCTGTTGGATTAGACTTTGTTGTAGTGAATCTCATCACGAGGCAAGAGCAGAGAAAAAGATTTCCTATAACACAACAGGGTTTTTTTTTTTCTCGTTGTACGGGGGGCAGGAGAGTGGGAATAGTGTTAATGCATGAAGATTTTTTTACACTAGGGGGTATTTTCACCCATGTAGGTTTCGTTGTAGAGGAGTTTCACTGTAATAATAAATAAATAAAAAATAGCTTTGAACAGGAAACGGCCTTTGCATAACCCGGACCAGCTGCAGGGTGACGAGACCACAGTTCCCTCTTCGAAGCTATAAAAACCGCCGTTCGGAGCGGCAAGGACGGGCCTGGTCAGGGCGGACCCCTGTCCGTTCGGGACCCCAATTTCTGTTATCTGACGAGAATAGGATTACAAAGATAAAGACAAAGATAACTCCTTATCAAGAAATTCAATATTACATTCAACTGGCACAACTCGAATACAGGTATTGTGGTGGCTTTTCTCTAATATGTTTTATTCCAACTAACCTCAGTTATTATGAAGCCGTTATATCTGTCAGGAGACAATATACTTCTCTCGTGTGTCGGAAAAGACGAGCCAATCGTTTGTGTTAACTGTCTCTAAATCAAAATTTTTAACCGAATAATATAAAAAGTATTAAAATGGTACTAAAATATAATTATATAAATTATATAAGGGGTTAAAACACCGGGCGCTTAAGACTTGATCAATCTTGAAAGCCTCGCTGATGATAGACCGGTGCTTATTTCATTTAATTATTTTTATTCTTGTAATTATTTTTACTCACTTATTCGTTTTTAACCTTTATTACCTTACTCTCCTCTCATTATCATTGTAGCTACTGTGTGTTGTGACATTGTTCTTGTTTGATTTTAGGTTGAAAAATACCATTCAAACAATGTTTTTGTTGTCAACGATTGTATTCCGCATCTTGCGGTTACAATGGTTGATTAATGCATGTTTTACAGTAATTGTCAAATTAATAAATGTGTCAAAATTCATTACATCGTCTACCTCAGTTGTTTTTATGATTTAATTCCTATTACCACTCAGCCTTCGTCGATGAATGAAAGGTTGCGTGCTCACTAACACTTGTGATCTGTCTCGAAAATAAATAGTTAATTAAAAAATTGTTTTACTCCGGCGTAATGAATAAAAGAAACAAATCCGAATGATCCTGAAAAGGATTATTAAATTAAAAACTAGGTCATTAACAATAGCACCAGAAAAATAAACCGAAAGAGAGCCGTCATTAAAACGAAGCTGTCGCTTTAACTTCTGATTCCCAGTTACTTATTAGAGTTAAAAATAAGCGAAGGCGGACCCTGTCGGTGTACAACGCCCCGTCAAGCGATGAAGTAAGAGAAAAACATTCAATTGGCTTCAAGTCCTGGGACAAATTCCTAATTCGACCACTAGAGAGCGACACAGTGAACCAATATATTCCTTTTTAGCTTTCTTTCTATCTTTCCTTTTAAAAATAAGATGGCTTTATAGAGGAACAAATGAGATATTAACCAAATGCTAGAATGCTTTTGAAACCGCTTTGAGTGATGGAAATGTAACCTGTGACTGTTACATCTCTCCAGTAATGTCATATGATGTGCAACCGAAGTTAATAAGTCATGTCTATTGTTTACGGGAGAAAAGCGTAAGCAATATGTTAATATAGACATTAACATATAATCAAGTTACTATACATTGTATGGATGGACTGTCTATCATTGGGAAGCTGAACTAATACTCATGAGATGTCCCTGCTTGACCTGCTCGGATGACAGCTGGCTCAAACCAGTAAGGATTGCACAACGTGTCCCCATTCAACCTTGCCTGGAACACGAGGCCTTTCAACCGGCTCAAACCGGAGAAGATTGCTCAACATGTACTCATCCGACCTTGCTTGAACCACAAGATCTCAACAATCATGTGCCTTAGAAGGAGAAGAACATTCAAGAACTACTGACTTATATGGTCAGAAGCGAGCCCAACTGCGGGGGCCAGAGCTAATAAAAAGGGAAGGTTGCAAAACCAGAGGGGGCCTTCGGAGGAACTTCCGACATCGGTGCTCCGGCGCCCGGGGGAGCTTCCTCCATCTAATTGTCCTTTTTTTCCCTTTTTGAACTTCTCTTGACATTTTCCTTTGTATCGCTATTATGGCGGAATTCTCCTTTTCTAATTTTTACCCGAATTCGATATTCCAACACGACCCCCTGAATTGGATTCTTACGGAGATTTTACCCGATGCAGTGAGTTTTTCTGCAAAGTGGAGATCTATTTCTGTGGAGTTGTGTAGATGATCCTTACAAGAATGAGCTCGAACGAAGCCGTCACGTAGTGGTAAGGACGCACAACCCACTAGACAAATAGCATACTCCCGATTTGCAGAATAAAATAACTTATAAAGATAATATCGCCGATTAAGACTTAAAAATCGTAACTTCTAAATTAGGCAAGGTGAACCTCGGGAGCGTTTCTAAGACCTGATCAATCTGTTAAAGTTATACCGATGATTGACAAAACAAATTATTGGAACCGCAATAGCTTGATGATTGAATTGCTTTATTATTAAATTTTGAATGCTTTATTAGTTTTCTTATTATACTCTCTTATTACGATATACAGTAAACATTCTCTAGTACGGACTCGTGTTTGCGCTGTCCAATCTGTCCTGATAACAGAAATTCCTCATTTGGGAAATGAGCTTGGTACATGTCCTTTATGAACCTGCAAGTATATTGACAAAATGCACGTGTAACAACACAATCAATAAAATGCAAAAATATACTGTCCAAAAACTGTTTATATAACAAAAACTGCTGCCTGCGTGTCATACAGTTTTCTTGCTAGTTGCAAGTACCGTATTTTCACGACTATTAGGCGCCATTAAAAGTCTTAAATTTTCTCCAAAATGGACAGGACGCCTTATAATGCGGAGCGTCTAGTGTAAGCGCCGAGTTCCAAAGCCTGACTGAGAGCACTCCTGGCCGACACGCTGTTTATACAGAGAAAAGGCGGACGTGAGTGACGACAGGCATGCGGAAGTCCGCCTTTGAGTGAAGGGTGGGCGTGTAAGAGGACGCTAAAGGCACGTCCCTAGCAGGTACCAGTCGCCAATGAGTGAAGGGTGGGCGTGTAAGAGGACGCTAAAAGCACGCCCCTAGCAGGTACCAGTCGCGTGAGTACATTGTAAAATGGCTAAATAAAGTACAAACGAACCCAGTTTTGCTTCCGTTACCTTTTTAAAAACGTGTTTTTAGCGTGTGTCCGTATGTCTTAGCTGCTACCGTATGCTTTAAGCTAACATACCTGGTATGTTTTAGCGTGCATGCATGCTACCGTATGCTTCAAGCTAACGTGTTTTTAGCGTGCGTGCATGCACGCCGTATGTTTAAGCTGGCGTATGTTTTACCATGCCTGGCTGCGCCCAATAATACAGTGCTTTTTGTGTATGTGTCAAATACAGAAATAGCACCCGTTACTGAGACTGCGCCCAACAATACGGTGCGCTGAATGGTCGTGAAAATACGGTAACTGTCCCGTTGATCACCGATGTCTGGTGATTACTGTGCATACTGAAGGGTTTTTGTTGCCATTTGCATTGCTTCCTTGCTGGATGGTGGCTTGTCATCAGGAGTTGAATCGATGCCTTGTTTTTTAAAATTTCGTAGATTTGCGTCTTTTCGACTCCCAAGTGTCTCCTGGATGCTTTTTACTTTGTGTCCAGCCTCGCTCAAACGGATGCATTTCACTCGCACCGCTACAGTCATTACAGTTCTTCTACGTTTCGATGCCATGATCTACACGACGTAAGTGAATAAAGTTAAAATCTTTCGCAATTACAGTAAAACGCACGCCAATAAAAAGTCACTTCCACGTCGTCGTTTCGAATCTGATGAATGAAAACGGTGAAGCGAACACGCTTCTTCTGTCGTGTCGAGTGGGCGCTGCTTTTTAAGCTAGTGCCGCGATCTACGGGACGTAAGAGAATAAAGTTAAAATCTTTCGCAATTACAGTAAAACGCACGCCAATAAAAAGTCACTTCCACGTCGTCGTTTCGAATCTGATGAATGAAAACGGTGAAGTGAAAACGTGTCTTCCGTCGTGTCTTTCGTCGCATTGGGTGGGCGTTGCGTGTATTTAAGCTGCCGCGGCCTTCCGTCTCCATCCGGGTTACGGCTCGTGGAATTTCCGCTTACGTAAGTTCCGGTAACATGTAATATCGTCGTCAAAATGTTAATGCATAGGTTTTTATTCCGGGTGAAGGAAATTCCATTTCATAGAATTCCGGGGATGGGAATATTTACTGTACTTGAAACTTCCACAGAAAAAAATCCCAAGATTGTTCACTATTCTTTCAAGTGAAAATTTGAGATAGGCCTTTGTGCAATTTTGCTTATGCATTCCTGGTGAGCACCAACCAACATGTAACTTCAAATTTGCTGCTCAAAATCAAAACTAAAAAAGGAAACACATTCCCTGCCATATTTAAGATTTGTTCATTACTTGTATTCATAAAATGTTGTGTAAATGTGATAAAAAGCTGTTTATTCTTACCTCATACAGTGATGGTGAAGTCCCAAACTGTTTACTATATATGGGTTATGAATGCATTTTTCCGTATAGAATGACATCAACACACACTGTACACAGAGCTTTACCAGCGACATCGAGCTTTTTCACGAAATCCGACACAAGCACAGACAACGGTTCCTCTTTACTGGTTCCTACTGGGGACACCGTCAGCTTTCTATACAACCAGTCCCGTCAAAACTTGTTTTTCAGATCCGCAACTATCTGACGCACGTTAGCTTTGTCACAAGTCTCTAACATTCGGCATTTGTTTAATACAGACTACATACACGAGTAATTTCAATACACTACATCCCTCGTGCAAAACCATTCAGATTTAGAGGAAAAGGCGTTTAGGAAGGCGAACACGGGTTGGTTGTGATTCTGCATTTGCCGATATAGCGACCAATCATAACAAGTAAGACATTGGTTTTAGCCCATATACGAAGTACCGACAAACTAACGCTTCACGAGAAAAAACGGTATTCAAAATGGATGCATGCAAACTTTATTTGTAAACATTACGAGTCCCGAGTCTGCCGAAGACAAGTCCGGCAGCCCAGAAATAACACCAGACCCTAAGCCCGCCCCTCCCCTAAAATTTTCTCAACGGATTTGGAACCAATAAAGGTCAATTTTGACTGGAAAAAAGTGGAATTCCGCCAAAAAGCAGAAAAATCTTATCCCTGCTCTTGTGTTTGGATTAGGAATTTGTCCCAGGACTTAAACCAATTAGTTTTATTCTTAACCCATCGCTTGACGAGGCGCATTACACCGACACATATAAATTAGACTTTACACTGATCTGATTGGCCAATATTTTTAGTTTAATGCAAAATCGATAATTAACTGTAATTTCACTTTGCCCAATCAATCAATGACATCATCAAACCTTGTTCACTCCATGTACGTTCTGTGCTGCCTTAGTGTGCATGTGAACTATTTTAGTCTTGTCGTGCAAGCGGAAAGCCTTTGCAGTGAAAGGCAGAGGTTCCGCCTCCTCACCCTCGAATGTCCAATCACATGATGTCTTTGATCCACTGGTGAAAGGACACTTTGATTCGCTCCTCCCCCATCTATAACTGCTTCAAACAACAAAGTGTATGCAGAAAAGTGGTTAAGATTTGCACGACTGTCTGTGTCTTATGTGTTGTGTTGTACAGCAGGGGTGCCCATTACGTCGATCCTGATCGACCGATAGATCGAGGACTGGTCCCAAGTACATATGAAAAACTGCATATGTTGACAGTCCATACCAAACATCAACAGAACAAAAGTATTATTGTATTAACATATTAACATACTTTTTTTAAATGAGAACAGTGAAACAACTATGGTATCCACTCACCGGCCACTTTATTAGGTACACCATGCTAGTAACGGGTTGGACATCCTTTTGCCATCAGAACTGCCTCAATTCTTCGTGGCATAGATTCAACAAGGTGCTGGAAGCATTCCTCAGAGAGTTTGGTCCATATTGACATGATGGCATCACACAGTTGGCGCAGATTTGTCGGCTGCACATCCATGATGTGAATCTCCCGTTCCACCACATGCCAAAGATGCTCTATTGGATTGAGATCTGGTGACTGTGGAGGCCATTTGAGTACAGTGAACTCATTGTCATGTTCAAGAAACCAGTCTGAGATGATTCCAGCTTTATGACATGGCACATTATCCTGCTGAAAGTAGCCATCAGAAGTTGGGTACATTGTGGTCATAAAGGGATGGACAATGGTCAGCAACAATACTCGGGTAGGCTGTGGCGTTGCAACGATGCTCAATTGGTACCAAGGGGCCCAAAGAGTGCCAAGAAAA
>NW_017806072.1:3880084-3881202 GCF_001891065.2 Hippocampus comes
GGTGGTTATTTGAGTCACTGTTGCCTTTCTATCAGCTCGAACCAGTCTGGCCATTCTCCTCTGACCTCTGGCATCAACAAGGCATTTCTGCCCACAGAACTGCTGCTCACTGGATATTTTTTCTTTTTGGGACCATTCTCTGTAAACCCTAGAGATGGTTGTGCGTTAAAATCCCAGTAGATCATCAGTTTCTGAAATACTCAGACCAGCCCTTCTGGCACCAACAACCATGCCACGTTCAAAGCCACTCAAATCACCTTTCTTCCCCATACTGATGCTCGGTTTGAACTGCAGGAGATTGTCTTGACCATGTCTACATGCCTAAATGCACTGAGTTGCCGCCATGTGATTGGCTGATTAGAAAAAAGTGTTCACGAGCAGTTGGACAGGTATACCTAATAAAGTGGCCGGTGAGTGTATGTTCTGTATGAACGTCCAAGTATGTTAACAACATACATGTGTGACAGAGCAACAAAGTGCAATAATATACTGCCCAAAATCTGTTTATAACACAAAAACTGCAATATACATTACAGGTATATGAACAAAATATAGTATAAAAAAATAGGTCTATGTGCTAGAAAATGAGACTAGTATCAGACCTTGGTAGCTTTGCTTTATACTTACTGTCTCTAACTTGACCACCCCTCGATCACCACCTAAGACAGCGTTGCTCAGCTAATGTCGTTCAACCAACTTTTTAGCCAGCAACGGAATGCTTCGAAGTCCTCGATGGCCATAGTTAGCGCAATGGAGCTCGCGTTCTCTCTGATTAGCGGTCCAGTTTGCGGAAGGTTTTAGCACGATGACAGCCAAACCATTCCAGGAAATGTTCGTTTACTCGGCTATCCGCCGAGCCGCAAGCAATTCACTCTGAACAGGGAAATTGCCAGAATCAAGTATCAAGTACCGGACTGAGAAAGAATCGCTTTGTTGTTTTTCAAAGTCTCGTAGATTTGAGTCTTTCCAACTCGAAGCTTCTCCTGAATGTTTCGTACTTTGTGACCCGCTTCGGATGCATTTCACTTTCTCTTTCGTGGTCATTACCATTCCTTTTCGTTTGGATGCCATGATCTTCAGGACGTTAATGTAAATATATATATATATATATATATATA
>NW_017806072.1:3881300-3882567 GCF_001891065.2 Hippocampus comes
AAATTTTTTTTTTTTAATTCTCGATTTCAGTAAAACTCACTGCAATAAACACTCACTTACATGTTGCCGATTTGGATCCAATGATCGAAAATAGCGCCACGGTCACAGTTATTCATCGTATCGAGGGGGAGTTGCTTGAATTGGCGCTACTACGGGCTTCCGAGTTCCGGAACTTCCATTGTTATGAATCGATCATTAATGTAATATAGTCGTAGGAAGTTTAATGCATACGTTTTTTTTTTTTTTACCGGGTTTGGGAATTTCCGTTTGACAAAGGTCCGCTGATGGTAGTTAAGATCTCTCCCTCTGTCTCTCCATCTCCCTCCCTGTGCTCTGCAACTTCAAGTCAATGCGCCACCTGGCGTTGAAATGCCTGTCATTACAAGTCCAAATGAAATGAAGGCAGTCATTCACATCGAACCTTAGTTGTGTACCAACCTTCGGCGGGCCGGTTTAAAAGACCAACAGGCCGGATCCGGCCCGCGGGCCGTAGTTTGCCCACCCCTGTTATAGAAGAATAAAGAGATATTAATCAAATGCTTAGAATGCTTTTGAAACCGCTTTGAGTGAAGAAAACATAACATGTGGTTATTACTTTCTCTCCAGTAATGTCATCTGCAGTGATGGCAATGGCGAGTGATGAAAAAAGCGGAAAGGGGCGTGGCCTGGATGGGGGTGTGGCCTGGACGGGGGCGTGGTTACTTACAAAAGTGGCACTAAACATGCTGAAGATGAAGTGGATTGAATTTACACACTATTTGAAACTTGAACAGAAAAAAATCCCAAGATTGCCACTATTCTTTCAAGTGAAAATTTGTGCAATTTTGCTTATGCATTCCTGGTGAGCACCAATATGTAACTCCAAATTTCTCAGATAATACAATTTATTATGCATAACCGTGCTTTATTATCCAAGACAAAGCGTGAATTATCAATATGAATATAAAACGCAAATAAAAGTTATCATGCTGTTGCTACAAATGCATACCAAATAACATTGAAAATATCATCCTCGTATATTTGAATAAAAAAGTATATACCTCGGAGTGTACCTGTCTATCGGCGAGGGGCGTCAGTGGAGCAGATTTCGTTGCTTGGTTCAGCCAAAGTACCCCAGCGCGTAACGTCTTTAGTTGTATCCGCTGACGAAGTTTGTTTGAAAAATGCCGATCCCAAAGAATAATTGCTCCGTCGAATGGCGATTTTGTCGGCATGTTTTTTCACTTTTGTTGCATGATCTGTCAGTGCCACGCATCCACGGGAGCCA
>NW_017806072.1:3883533-3884671 GCF_001891065.2 Hippocampus comes
TGACACAGACGGATGTAACGGAGAATCCGGTAATTTTTCAAAATAAAACATCTTTCGTATTCCGAAATAAATAAAACGGAAATAAGGCAAGTTCTTTCTGTGCGGCCCGGTACCAAATGCCCTGCGGACCGGTACCGGTCCGCGGACCGGCGGTTGGGGACCCCTGCTCTATAATATATGTCCCTGAACATAAAAAGGACAATTGTAGCCTTTTTTTTTTTTTTTAACTTGGTCAAAATATTAAATCATGTTCATTTTGTGATAGTAATGATATTCAATTACAATACCTATCTTTCAGTGTATTTAATTACAACTCATTCTTCATCATTACAACTTAATGGGGAAGTCAAGTCAAAAATGGTCTTTGTTCCATATGTGCCCCCACCAGTCTAAACATTTGCAAACACTTGTGAATGTCACATGACCAAACCCAGAAACATGTGAGCCACGATTTTTGTAACCTGAGCCTTTTGGCAAAATGGCCATTTCCAGAGATGAATGAAAATGAGTGGATTTTTCTGCTTATTTCATATTCCACAAATGCAATATTAATCAGATTGCATTGGGTGCATAAAGAATATTATTGCAAAGGATTTTTTTTAAATTTGACTTCCCCTTTAAGCAGGGGCCCCCAACCTTTTTGGCCCCACGGACTGGTTTATGTCAGACAATATTTTCAGGGACCGGCATTTAAGGTGTGGCAGAAATAATACAACGAAATAATATGGTATGAGCTGCATGAAAACTGTGGCATTTTAGAAATATAATAATAAACACAAGGAGTGTCTAATCTGGCCTCAACACTCCGATCGCTATGGCAATGTTTAATGCCTTCAAAATACGATACAACGCAAATTCAAAGTGCATGAAAATGACGACTCACCACAGCACCGAGCTTGATTTTCTCCAACCAGACGGTCCCATCTCGGGGTAATAGGAGACAATGACACCTCAAGTGCGTGTTTTAGGTCAAGTCTACTTCGTAATTTTGTTTTAGTCGCCGTTGCTGCAGAAAAGCCCCGCCTCACACAGGTAGCATGTCGGAAATAGCAACAGTGCTACTATGGCGATCTCAGAATATTCAGCCATAACTTTAATCCAGTTGTCTTGAACGTACTTTTAAGGCCGCCGTCATTTG
>NW_017806072.1:3885855-3886397 GCF_001891065.2 Hippocampus comes
AAGGGAATAAATGAAAGGTGTAAAGTTAAGTGATCGCTTTTTCATGTCTATCATCGGTATGCCTTTCACAGATTGATCAGGTCCCGAAACGCTCCCGAGGTTCAACTTGCCGAATTTTTTCAAAGGTTATCTGAGATTTTAGCCCCATCAGTATAATTTTTTATACCAGCAATTCTAGGGAGAGGCTCCATCTACCTAGTGGAACCTGATTTCTTACCCTTCCAGAACGGCCTCGGCCGAGCCCGCTCTTGTAAGGTAATTTTTACATAATTCCACCAGAATGGGTCTCCCCATTGCGGTCAAACAGCACTGCATGGGATAAAATCCTCGTGTATAAATCCAATTGTAGGGTTGAAAATAATAAAAAAAGGGGAAATTCAGGGGATACTTTTTATAGGAGCTCAACTTTAGGGAACTAAAAGGGATAAGAAAGATGAACCAGGCGAAGGAAAAACTCCTCAATCAGGGGAATTTCTTCCCCCTCGGAGCTTGAGGTCTGCGCCGTTGGACACATCTCGCCCGCCGACTCTCAGACACTCAAA
>NW_017806072.1:3887251-3940332 GCF_001891065.2 Hippocampus comes
AACCGATACTATTATTTATCTTAGTTTACCCATGGTTCAGGATTTGTGGAGCTGGCTTCTCGTTGCATTAGGATCCCTCTGTTCCCCTCTAGTGGTCGAATTAGGAATTTGTCTCAGGACTTAAACCATCCAATTCCATTTTCTCAATTTTGTGCTTAATCTCCTGCCTGACGAGGCGCGTTACCTTGACACGCGTTTTGTTTTGAAGTAATCGGTCACGTGAAGGAGAAGCGTGGCTTGACGTGTGTCAAGCGTAACACAGACGGATGTAACAGACAATCCGGTAGTTTTTCAAAATAAAACATCTTTCGTATTCCGAAATAAATAAAACGGAATTAAGGCAAGTTCTTTCTGTGAGGCCCGGTACCAAATGCCGGCGGTTGGGGACCCCTGGTCTACAGTAAGGAAATGTAAACAATATGTATATGTATATACCTGATATCCAAGCTACATTATGCTGCATGAATAGACTGTCTATCGTTGAGAAGCTGAGCCAACCCCTAGGAAGAATTGTCCCTGCTTGACCTGCTCGGACACCAACCGGCTCAAACCAGAGAGGATTGCTCAACATGTCCTGACACGACCTTGCCTGGGGTACGAAGTCCTCCAGCCGGCTCAAACCAGAGAGGATTGCTCAACGTGTCCTGACACAACCTTGCTTGAATCGTGAGATCATTGTGACTCACGGAAAAATTGAATCATGTGCCTTAGGGGAAAGGAACATTTGAAACCAACAACTGCCCATCTGGTCAGGGGTGGGCCCAATCACGAGGGACCAGAGCTGATAAAAAGGGACGGATTGCGAGGTACTTGGAGGAACTTCCCCATTTTGACACCGGCGCTCCGGCACGCGGGGATTTTCCTCCGCCTGTTCTCCTTTTTCTCCCTTTTTGAACTTCCTTAAAAATTTTCCTTTATTTCGCCATTTTTGCGAATTTCCCCTTTTCTATTCTTTACTCAATCTGGATAAACCAAGATGAACTTTGTATTGGATTCCGACTGGGATATTATGTGATGCAATGTATTTTTCTGCAAAGGGGAGATCTATTTTTGTGGATTTATGTAATGAGCCCTTACAAGAACGAGCGTAAGTAAAGCCGTCACAAATAGGTCAGGATGCATGAAGCACAAGATAAATGGCATTCTCCCAAAATGCAAAAATAACAAGTCAAACCTTGGTTTTTGTCCATAATCCGTTCCACAAGGCTGTTCGAAAACCAAATTTTTCAAAAACCGAAACCACGCTCTTTTTAATAAAAACATCTTTATTGAACACGCCTGCTCACAATGGAAAGCAACACGAGGAAGCATCACTTCCTCGTGTAAGGAAGGCGAGAGGAGTCAACTGGTGCATTCAAGTGCGCTCAGTTCGTTCGAGAACTGAAATTTGTTCGTCATCTGAGGCATAAAAAACTCGAAATTTTTGGTTGAAAACCGAATTGGTTGAGAACCGAGACGTTCGAAAACCGAGGTTTGACTGGAACTGATAAAGATAGGATCGTCGAATGGATTAAAATACGACCTCGAATTAGGCAAGGTGAACCTCGGGAGCGTTTCGAGACCTGGTCAATCTGTGAAAGGCATACTGATGATAGACAAAGCAATTTTTGAACCGCATATACTTAATCGTTTAATTGTTTTATCATTATTTTTCTTATCTTGTGCACCTTACGAAACATCTTTTATCGCTCATGGTTCTACTTATCATCTATCTTTTAACTCTTTTCTAAAATATACCATGTTTTATTATCATAGGATGACCTGGAACGATATAATCAACATAAATCTATCATGTATCCTGATTATGATGTTCGTGATTACTGCTAAGAATCCCCAGCGACTGGCTGGTTTACATCATGTAAGAATGAATATTAAATCATTGATTATAAAAAAGTACACTTGTCTTCTCTATGATCGTAAAGCATCACCATCACACCCTCCATCAATGTGTGAACGGCGGGGACTCGGTAGGATCACCCGAGGGTCTCTGGAAAGTCGATCGAAATAAAAACGATAATTCTAAAATGTGTTTTACTCCGGCATAGGATATGGGAAAATCCTAAACAAAATAAAACGACCCCGAATGACCGTAACAACGGCGATTAAACCCCAACCGAGGTGTGATACCAATTGCAACAGCGTAAATAAAGTATGAGAGGGAGCTGCCGTAAAAACGAAGCGTTCGTTTCGTAGTTCTCCGATTCTGGGATCAGTTGCTCTTCGGGGATAGAGACGAAACGAATGAAAACCGGGTTGGCTTCGTAAAACCAAAGGCAGTGAGAATCTAGGCGAGTCTTTCTCAGCAGTCGGCTCGTGAAAAAGAAGGGAGCGCCGCCCCCGGCGGGGTCGCTTCCCTAATGCCCGTTACCGGGAGGGCCGACCCGGGAATGTCAAATCATTTAATTTCCTGGTTCACTTCCCATCGCTGACAGATGCAATAAGAATTTATTGAAAACACAAACTGCACACACGAGTACAAGATCACTCAACCACAGTTGTGTCTGGTTGTACTTGTATTTTGAAGTGTCCTTCATAGATTCATTGAGTTTTCATGAGAAAAGCATTACAACATCTGAAGTGTCTATTCTGCTCATATTTAGTCATGCTGTATAACTTTCCCATGCCCGCAGCATAACTTGGCGTCCTTGAAGCAGTCATCACTTAAAATTGGAACACTCCCCACTGGAGACCTTGTAGAGACGCACAGACATAGGAATGCATCAGTTGATACAAGCTAAGAAACGGTTTAGGACAGGGGTGTCAAACTCATTTCACATGGTGGGCCACATACGGCCTCGGTAGATGTCAAGTGGGCCGGACCATTAAAATGATACCATACTTTGCTATAAATAACCAAAACAATGTCTTTCCTTTGTTTTGGTATAAAGAAGCACAAGAACATTAGGAAAATGTTGAAATTTAATGAACATATCTTTTACAAAATATTTCATGAAGCACCTTACATTTCCTTCGACAAATGTGCAATTTACTTTTATCATTCACATATATGCATTGCAAATGATCCCACTGATTGTACAAACATTAACAAGTAATTGGTATTGAAAAATATAGTAATGCACTTTAAGATTAAACGAGATTCATAAAGAAAGGAAGTTTTAAACCATTTACACGTGCATATAAAATCTAAATGTAATCTTACAAACTAAGGAGAGTGCTATTAAATGTGTAAATGTGAGAGTGCTATTGATAGCGTCTGCTGTCATGGGTCTGTCACAGTGACGGACTGAGGCTGCTGTTGTCTTCTTCTCTGATCAAAACAGTGTCCCCTTGCGGATACTCAATGAATTGCACCTTATTAAAAATATTAATTCTGTCTTTAATGCATTTTTTTCACTTTTAAATTATCCTGCGGGCCTAATTGAACCCCCTTGCGGGTCGGTTCCGGCCCGCGGGCCGTATGTTTGACACCATGCTTTACATAATCATCTCGCGGGCCGGATTAAACTCCTTTGCGGGTCGGATCCGGCCCGCGGGCCGTATGTTTGACACCCCTGGTTTAGGAGAAACGAAAGTTTTGATGATATAAATATGTGGTGAATCCCTTCCTTCTTTGCACTCGGGACCACCGCAGCCATTGTCTGTAAACCGCGGGTGCGGAATATTCTTCAAATAAACCCTTCCAAGGTACTGTTCATCGACTCCAGCCTGTACTTGGATAACCAACATCCTCCTCGTCCGAAATTCAACGAGCACGCGGGGGAAAGAAGGCTACTTTGCCCCCAACACATTAATAACATGCATGTTCCTAATCTGTGAAAAACGTTCCTAATCTGTGAAAAATGAATTCAATCCCAACTTTTTTTTCTGCTCCTTTTATTTTATAGGTGCGTATTTCATGCATTCTCTAAAAATATTTTAATGAAGTGAAGACTAACCTTAAGTTTTTAGGTTCAGAAATACCTCTCTGTCTTTCTATACTTGTTACAGTGTTTGTTTTACAATTGACACATCCTCGATTTATGCCACATTTTTAACATTGCGAATTCTTTTTGCAGGGCATTTTTCTCCTTAAGTCACACCAAGAAGAAACATGGAAAAATTGTACTTCGCTTGGCTTAATGGACAATACCAAATACATGGCCCATTCTCACAACAACAGGCCCAAATTGCCGATAACACGGCGAATCCTGGAGTGAAACCACAACAGAGAGCCATTTCTTGCCAGGGTGGCCCATCTAACAGGCAGACTGACGTTTCTTATCAGACAGCTGGCGAACCGAGACTTTATGTCAATCTGCAGAACCCTTGTTGGAATGTGCAAGGAGGACTTGCTTTCCATGGAACCGGATATCAAAATGCTACTAATCATTCATTAGATCAGCATGGGTCTGGCCTGAGGTTAAACACGACCCCTTGTCAAGATGGGAAGAGCCAATTTTCTTTGCATTACAATCAACCATCACCCACTCTGGACAGTAGCATAACTTCACCTTCTCTTCAACATAACACTAATAAAGAGGGCTTGAAACAAGTCTTTAACCAAAGTTTATGGATACCTAAATTAGTCTCTTTTACAACGGCTGCCCCACTTCAAGTCAGACAGGGTGTTTCAAAGACTGGAAAAGAATCGTCCACTGCAAGTAACACGCACATTGCTTCAGTCAACAAAACTCAATATGGACCACTCTCTCCTTCTGCCGACCCTCAATATTTAGTTTGCTCCAATCCCAACACATTTGCTCTAAAGCCCCAATCTACTGGACAGAGTTTGCAGGGTTACATTTTGATTCAACCGACAAAGCAAATTTCCTCCACGGTTTTGGCGAGTAGTCAAACAAACACCCCCAAAGCAGCAGAGTCTAGGCATGATGTAATTGGGACAACTCTGCAAGGAACCACTAATCAACAAACGACAACACAATCAAGAAATCAGCTGGTTACCACACAATCAACAAAGCATCTAATGAAGTTACATCCACTGCTGTCAGACTTGCTAATGGCCCCGGGATCAGTGAGCAAGAGTTCCCAGTCATTACCAACAAATAAACTAAATGACAACTCCATTTCTACGAGAGTCATCGCTGTTGTGCAACCATTGTCTCCGCAATGCGATATAATTACACCTGCAAGTAAAAGCCCCTCACCACACAACTTGAATTTACCCATTGTGGACGCCCAGAACAAGACTACCAAAGAGGACTGTCGGAATCCCCCTGAAAGTGAAACTCAGCCACAGTCCAACAAATGTCTGAGGATGCATGCATCAGCTATCAGACATGCAGACGACACTCCAAGTAAAGCTCTGAGAGTGCATCCGCTAGCTACCAAACTTGCATATGACATGCTAAGGAAAGACCATTGTCTTGGATCATGTGCTTCAAAACTGGCGACCCTTGAAACTCCAGAAAAGGAAAAGGGGACTAATGACCATGATAAGATGCCACCCGATGCAAAGGCTAGTATCCTCGAACTTTCCTCTTTCCCAACAACTACGTGGACCTTGAAAGATTTAGCGTTGTTGGGTAAAGGATTGGCGATGCAAGGTGCACCTGCAAATGACAATTTACCCAAACAACTATTCGACATGTTTTGGGGTGGGAGTCGTGACAATTTGGCATGTTTTCTTAAGACAAAATCTTGGCCTGCCTTGGTTCGTCATGTTGATTTATTTTGTGCCAACTTTGTGAAAGAAGACACTGTTGTGCTGTCACAGGTATGCCCGTCATTTGCTGATCAACTCAAAAACTTTCATGTCCTGAAAGATGGCGAGGTTTACACAGAGCTGCCCTACACATCGTCATGGTTGAATACAAATGAACAGCTGGATGATATTGACAAAGAATTTGGCCCCAATATTTACAGATACGTGCCTCACAACCAGCCAGATCCAGTTAAAAGAGTTGCCAGTGTTTCATCACAAAATGTTAGCAAGGTTCCCAGATCTGTCCCTGAAAGAAGAGACAAAGATTGTAATGAGCTAGTCGCCAACATTTCACCACAAAATGTTGCAGAGGTTCCCAGATCTGACCCTGAAACAGGAGGCAAAGATTGTAATGACCCTCTCGCCAACATCTCACCACAAAATGTAAACAAGGTTCCCAGATCTGACCCTGAAACAGGAGACAAAGATCGTAATGACCATCTCGCCAACATTTCATCAGAAAATGTGACAAAGGTTCCCAGACCTGACACTGAAGCAGAAGACAAAGTTTGTAACGACCCTCTCTACTCATTTCAAATCCAAGTTTTGTCACCAGAAAAAGCAAAAGCCATCTTTGAGCTTGAACGTGTTGTGATGTCACCAAGTACAGCAAGTAGTGGTCAACCAAAGGAAGTCCCAAATACTTTTGGTGCTGCGGAAGATGAGCCACTTCCAGAAGTACATGTTACAAGCAGATCAAAACTAAAAAATCCCCTGAATCGTTTTTGCTGCATTGCAAAGTGGAAAGAAATTCTTTTTGGTTCCAAAACATCTTCGGATGATAAGTGCCATTGCAAAGAAGGTTTTACGAAGACGCAAGAACAAATTAACTGTCCACAGTTTACAATAGAACCTGATCGCCAATCTCACTCACAGGAAAGAGACATGAAATCTAAAAGTAAGGGGAGAATGACCAGCAGCCTTCCGACAATAAGTTGGCTTGAAATATGCAATGAAATCAGTGAGACCTTTGAATTAAATGACGATCAAGAAACAAATGACCTCCATTGTCAACAGCCAAAAGGAAGCCAGGCAAAAATGACAAGGGAAAACAAAGACTATGTCGCCGATTGTGATATTACTACCAACCATGTTGGTGACAACGAAGAGGATTTGAACAAAGCTCAGCTGAAACCAGCAGAAGATTGCCTGTCAACTGACAGCCACATCAGTGATGACAATTCTTGGACCGAAAATCAAATGGACACTAATATGTCAACCAACAATGAACAGTTTGAACAAGCTTCAACGGCATCTTCACTTGGGACAATGTCACCTTTGGAAACAGAACAACTGATACAATGCAGTCCAAAGTCTGGAAATCAGACAGATTTCAGTAAATCAGGAACACATGAAACTGATGAAAGGAAACGGAAGAGACTTGGCAATCCTAATAGTATTTTTCCATACCTGAAGAAGTTGATGAAGAAAAACCCGGATTCACATGAAGTTGATGTTTCAAAAAATAAGGCTGTTGTTGGTTCTGATGGTGAACCTTTAGCGTCAGACAAGTCAACTGTCAAATTGATGCTGTTTGGCTCTTTACCACACCAACAGCATGCTTTAATTAATCATGGAAATGAGACGACAAAACCACCAAAGGTAGTTTTTGCAAGGATTGACACCAAGAAAAAATTTGGTAGAGGTGAACCAAACTCATTTTGTTCAGCCACAAAAGGGACTCTATCTCAAACTAAAATACAACTCGGAACCAAAATGAAACTAATTACGGGCAAAGGAGAGACGTTGCGCTCTACAAATGACAAGGATATTGTCGGCCAACAAAGTCGGTCTGTTAAACTTGACAAAAGAAAGAATGAAAGTGGACCTCAAGAAGATTTGCTCATCCAGGACAACATCTTGAATTTCAAAGTTTTGCCCACCACCTTCCGCTTTGCAGATGAATCAACAGGCCGGGAAAAAAACACAGAGCATTGTTCAGGTAAGTCAATGGATTTAATCAGTGTGAAATCTGGACCTGTTTGATTGAACACAAGCACATACACTAGCAGAAATGACTTCATTTTGGTGTCTGAATGGCATCCGGTGGATACGCAGGTTCATTGTACCCTGCCGCCATGCAATAGAGGAGCATTTCATTGTTCAGTCTGTCACTATTCCTCACTGGGCTAGATGAACAGAGATGTATTGAGAATAACATTTTCTCGTGGTGACACCCTTGATCTTTCACACTTGCATTTCCACATGACAAGTGGAGCAGTGACATGACGCAAGAGGAAAGAACTATGGGGCGAAAATGAACACTTACGATGGAAGAGGTGCGCCATGTCGAATGAAGTCATGAAAGATAATAAGGTTGAATGAATTCCATGACAATTGGCTTGATAAGTGGCATGCATATTTGCAATTCTAAAAATTCAAATGCCAAAGTTCACCATCCTTGACTTAGTCCCCATACCTGTCAACTCATACGGTTTAGCCATAGTTCATACGGATTTTGTGGTGAATCTTACGTATATGGCCATATCGCACAAATCAGACGGATTCTGAAAATTTCCGTTTTTTTTTTTTTTTCCCCCTAACAGGTAGTTCCGTTTGCTTTTGCCCAGAATGGTGCTAGTCTACTCGAATGCTTTCATTTCCGGTAACTTTCCAGTAAATCACGTGGCTCCTAGTTGAAAACAGCAGAGTATTCATTGCATACTTCGGTAGTGTACAAGCAAGTTCTACAAGGAAACAAATATATCATTCATATTTTGTGGGTTTTTTTCTGCCGTTATTTTGACATATAAAATGCTTTGGTATGTTATAAGGATTTTTTTGCTCTTTATAAGGATTTTTTTGGTAGTTTATACAGGTTGGCGCTCCGAAAAGTTGACAGGTATGAGTCCCTTTTAGAGTAGGTTTAATCACTCAGGGAGCCCTTCTTGGTTTAGACCTTTTCAAAATAAGTGATATCAATTTAACCTCTTCAGGGAATCAACCAGTGCATTAGAATAGTAATTTTAGGTTTAACCACAAGAGGGTACTAGAGTAGAGTTAGACATTCAAATTAGAATGATAATTTCAGAATAAAATGCTATAATGTGCCAAATTGAAATTAATCAGTAGAATTAAATAAATGTTACACAAACTAAAGATCCAAATATGAGCTGGCTTGCTTGATGACACCTACTTTTTTAAGGAGACAATACAATACATCCTGATTTATATAGCGCTTTCACAACAGTTGCAGCTGTAACAAAGCGCTTAAAAAACTTACCATAAAGTAAAATATAAATAAAACACATAACATTAAAAAAGGACAGTCTTGCTATCCTGACCAGTTTTCCCTCATACGCTTTGATGTTAAAATGATTGATCATCATCATTTTGCCAACACATGAATCCAGAAACCGCTTTTCTTGTACTGGTTTAACCTCAATTGATTTGTTACACGTTAATGACGTGACGTCATGTTGAGAGCAGTCTCCATAAAATTTGATTTTGTAATCCTCATCTAATTTCTACCAACCTAATTTAAGTATGTGGTTGTGTAGTGTGGGGGGGGGGGGGCAACTAATCATCATCCTCAAAACTGAACAATTTTCATTTTTTCCAGATGAACCTTTTTCCGAATCAGAAAGGAAAAGGCCCAGTAAGAAAAGCAGAGGTAAATTTCAAAGCATAGCGCTTTCTACAGTGATGTTTTATTTTTCATTGATCTGTGTGTATCAATATGCAGTGGATGCTTGGAGTGCTTTTCCCGCAAAGAAGTCCCCTGTACACCATGGTCCAGAGTCCAAGAGGTCCGGTGCCTTTGCAGAGTATCGGAAGAAATACATGGAGAAGTTACACCCACCCATCATTCAGTAGCAGTTGAAAACACATTAAAATGATTGTGAACGCGATTCCTTTTGTTTCTGGTTTTGTACCATGTTAAGATGGCCAAGTCTTCAGCTTTTTTGCACATGTGACCTTGAGGCACACTTCCTTTTTTTATATGTGTAAATATGTATGTCCTTATTTTTTATATATAGTTTGCCATGTTGGTATTTTTGTTGACTTTCTTTTCCTGTATCGGACGTGAATATAACCATGTAGTTTACCATCGTTTAACTATGATAGATCAAAAGGTTTTATTTTACTGAATGGTTGTTCCAATAAGAGTTGAAGTATTCGCAACCTACACAAGTTCCATATTTTCCAATTGGTTGATTATTTGATTTATTGAATAAATCATGTTACTTTTTCAGAATAATATGTAAAAGTTTTTATTTAAAACTTAACAGAAACCTGGTGCTTTGTCTCATGTCACTATTTTGTTACAGCTCCAGCTGTTGTGAAAGCGCTATATAAACCAGGATGTATTGTATTTTTCTGGTGGAGCTTTGGCATGCAAAAGAGAACTCCCAATGCGGACATCATCTAATCTGATGTCAAACAAGGCCTTCAAATGTCCACGTGTTTAATTTTGCACTGCTGATTTTGTGAATCGTTTCTCATTTTTTGCTTCCAGAAAATGAAAAACAATCTCTGGTCCAATCTCAGTCCTGGTTGAGTGTAAGGTCTCAGGTCTTTTTAATTTTGATGTCGATAGCTTTGAGTTCAATGTCTGAGCATTCACACAAACTACCTGAGCATTCATTGGACCACGGTGAGCAACATTTTTTTCCTGCCAAAAATCAGCATAGGCCTAAAAAAAAATTCCCGATTGGTCGGGCCCTCGAAAAAAAAATGACTTACTGCTTGCGAACTCTGAAAGCTGACTTTGAAATTTGGGCAAAATGTCTACTCTGACTTGTACTGACTTTCAGCTCTGAATCCTGAATTTAAACTACCCGGTACCTTAACTTCTCTGTACATTAAATAAGTCACCTCTTTGTTACTCAAGGGTCTGTGTGGTGACAAATGTTGTCAAACAGGTTAAAAATAATTGCATTTTTGTATATTTCCCTGATAAATAGGTTATTAAAAACATTTAGAAAATGCACCGTTTAATATTTAATACAACTTTATTTTAAGGTTAGTTCCAAATCGTAGCACCAAACACTGCTGCAGTTGAGGCCATAGTTCTCCTCTCGTACGGGCTTGGGCAGCTCAAATTGAGCCAACTTCTTCAGGCGCGACTGAAAGGCAAGCTCTTCAAACTGGGCTCTGCCAGGATCTCCAATTAGAACTTGGCTTTTATGAGTTTTGATGCAGTCTTCTAGCCAAGTGTGAAGGTTATAGGAGAGGGCCTCATCGTAGAACATGTCGCCAAGAAGGATCAGGTCAAAGTTGCCAGGATCTGAACCAATCATGTCATCTGTCACACAAACGGGGGACTCCAGACCGTTGAGCTTGAAGTTCATGCAGGTTGCAAGGGTGGCAACTGTGATTAAAAACAGACTCCTTTAGAAATGAGTTTAACTTGCACAAGCTGACTTAATGTAGAACTTGTTGCTCAACCAGACAAGAACATGCAAGCTATTTTGGCCATATTTTTATATTACTGTAATATTCACTTGACAACATATACGAGTTGTCTTGAGTAATGGGACAAAATGCAGGACTCAGTAAACATCTTCAAACACGCCAGCAGCTGTCCTATGGTAGATGTAGCAGACCGCCTCCTGATCACAAACAGTTATTCCGAGCATAATATCCTAAATAGCCTTGAGTATTTTCATCTGATAAAATGTTGCATGGTAAAATTATTTGACACAATTACATCTACTTTTACCTCTTTTTTTAAAAACGCAAATATCTGTGCTTCTACTTGGGTACTTACGTAGTATTTTGGCAATTATAAATTAAATATTTCTAGAGGATTTTTCCATGAGGATTTTATTTATTTTATACACAGAAAATTTGGAACTGAAGGATTGTTATTGACAGTGCTCACCTGAGTCAATGTCATTAGCGACTACTCGATTGGCACCACACAGTTTTGCAGCGATGGCGGAAGCTCCACAGCCACACCCCAGATCCAAGACGGATTTTCCCAAACTTACTCCAGGATTATCCAGGAGATACCTGCAGGTAGGAAGTTTCAGCAAAGTTTGAACAGCAATAGTACAAATAACATTATTAATTCGAAGGCTTACCTTGAAAGTGCTTGCCCTCCTGGCCAGTATATGGCCCAGTATGGGTCCTCAAAAGGCCAAAACTCTGGTCTTTCAAACCAAAACCTACAATTTGGGGTGAAAAGTCGGAGTTTGATCTCTGGTGTCAGGTTATGATCTACAACAATCTCTGTGTTCTCTGAAATGAACTTCGTAATAGATTCATCATACAGACATTCAGTTGAGAAATTGCTGCGTCGAGCTGTCAATTTCAGTGAATTTAAATAAGACAACCTGAGAGCGCTTAAAACTTTTAACATGACGCCTCACTTTGTCGGGGCTATTCATAATAGCCGCACGTCATTTAACAATGTCACCGTCAGATGACGAAATGACACTCAAAAAACGCATCCACATTTGGACGTTTAGAGGTCAGAAAATTGAGTAATCCGTGCTTGAAACACCAGAGTGCTCGTCGTGTGCCTGACACCAATGTGTGTTCCGTCGTCGTGTAGAAACGGGGATAAACCATAGTTCCGATTAATGAGATGCCTTAAAAGAAAGCAGTACTGTACTGCGCTTCATTCATAATCAGCCTGTGCTATTCCACTATAATATACATTGTCATGCGCCGACAACATAAATATAGATCATAATCAAACGTGTAGAATTCAGATATAATCCTTCTCAAAAACGTCTTTTCATAGTT
Source organism: Hippocampus comes (assembly GCF_001891065.2). Classification (NCBI taxonomy): domain Eukaryota; kingdom Metazoa; phylum Chordata; class Actinopteri; order Syngnathiformes; family Syngnathidae; genus Hippocampus; species Hippocampus comes. Next base: position 3,899,610 of record NW_017806072.1, read on the forward strand.
TGTTTAATTACTTAATGACTGAGAGTCTTTGGCAGTCTTCAAACTTGTTTAAAAGTATTGTAAAACAAAATATAATCCATATTTATATGAAAGAAATAATTATAAACAAATGTGAAAATGCTTGACGCCTGTATATTAATGGAACAATACTGATTTGTGATAGAGGGCCACATGCTGGTCACTTGAGCACTTAAAAATCAACTGAGTCCAAAGATTACCTTTTTTTGTTGTTTTTTTTTTTTTATGAGTAGAAGTGGGAGTCAAACTTTGCGGATACGCACCCAAACGTTTAGACGTGCCCAAATTAAATGAAACTTTAAACATGATACAATTTTGCTCACAGATTTATTTCTCTATCAATAACTGTAGAGACCCAGTTCACTGTTGGCTTTGTATTTTACATTTATTTTGATTGTACAATAGAGGTCATGGGATTATTGCTTGTGAATACAGTCCTGGAACTCTAGAATAATCCGAGAACAGAGAACTCATTGGCCATGACGTCAGACTCTGACAACCTCCAATGTGGAGTTCTCATTTCAGGGTAAATTTCATGACACAGTTTGGTAGCATAGCACCAGATCAATATAGACATAGTAAATGGATTTTTAATGCATTCACCCTACAAGTATGAGAGGAAGAACTTTCAAGAAGAGTTTCTGGAAGATGACGAGGTGCCATTATAAGAATCTATCAATGGCCAGCAGAGGGCAGTAATGGCCAGTGAATAAACGGTAATCTGGTCCCCTCCCTTTTGGCCTCCCTTGCTTTTTTTTTGATGAGATAAACCTGACTGAAAATGGATCGATTGACCGCGGCGAGGTTGGTGGTCAGACTGCTTGCTACAATACCGAAGAACATTTTCTCTCCACGTTTAGTAGTGAGATTATCCTGAATTGACCAATCTTTTGGAGTCCTTCTATTTGGAGATCCAGACGCCCTCGGCAAATCTCCCCTGCTCTGTCAACTTCCCTCTTCTCTTGATGACTCTAAGGATCTTCCAGAGTTGCTTCAGTGGCAAGGCACAGTTCTTATAGATTTATATGGGACTTCACTGGGGCCAGGGGCAGAACTAGATCACACCTCCTGGACTTCTTTCAAATGTGGCTCCTTGGTGTTGAACTTGTCGGTAGCGGGGAATGGATTTACAAGGATGTTGCACTGGCCCAGCTCTTCCAGTCGCTCAGGGTCACTGTAGGTGTTATGCCAGATGTTGAGCTATATCCTCCTTGGAAGAGGCCAATGTCCCATCCCACTTCTGTCCCAGGAACTGTTTAGCGAACACAAATGGGTTGGCGATGAATAAAGCTTGTTTTCTGGATCTCTCTTTCCGATGCCTTCGGTGCCATGCTGCTCTGTGCAAGGTCATCAGTCTTTTCCTCAAGACAGCTCTTTTTTTATTTTTATTTTTTGAAGTATTATTCTTGTTTTTAATATTTTTACTGTAACAAAATCATTTGTAAAAAATCAATTATGACAATGATTCCTTCCTTTCTATTTACTTCTCAGCGTATGGCTGTTGAAGTCACTTCTGTGCAGGTAGTGTGAACTCCGTTCCCACTCATTGATGGTGTTAGAAATGAGTGGTTATGGTTGTCTGCATCCTGTGATTGATTGACGAGCAATCCATGGTCTCATCTGCCTTTTGCTTAAACTCTTCTGAAATATGCTCCATCCGTGCATGTAGCTTTAGCCCTTGGTAAAGAGATGAGGTTTTTTTTTCAAGGGGCAGCAAGAAAATGTACCCCTGCAGCTAAGCAGATCCTATGAGGTATAATGCTAAAACAATACTATGTAGTGCACTCCTTGTGCTTATAAGGTCTCGTACTGACTTTGGTTGATGAATCAGTTGATTAAGTGGCGTGTGTTTGTTCATTTAATGCAGCATGATAAATTAATTGTTCTTCTTTTAATGAAAAAAAGCTTGTCCAATTCTAACTTCGAGTTGAATTTTGCTCTCAGCACATCTGAGCCTCTGCCTCTGGCTTGCCAGATGATGTTCACTAGTCAGATTGTGTCTAGCGGCTGCCATAATAGTGACAGGCTAAAGCCTGTCAAGTTGGATTTGTGAAATGACACATTTACTTTGTTTTCAACCGCCTTGCCAAGTTTTCTCCTTTCATTTTAGCAATGAGCAAATTGATTCAGTGCAATAATCATCAGTTTTGATTCCAGCGCCAAACATTACTAACCATTACAACATGTAGCATTAAACCCTTCATAGGATGAATACAGTCTCTAAAACATCTTTAGTTGATGGATACCTCACTTCCCTCCCCTCCCTTATTCAGATAATATTTTCAAATTTGTGTTTTATATGTGAAATTTTAGCATGATCAAACAAAAAAAAAGAGACAAAAAGAAGAGAAAAGAGAACAGAAAAGAAAATCCCAAGTAAATACCAGACTGCGATGAATTTTGCAATTTATCCAAATTAAGAAAATCATTCAAGGTTTGCATGACAGAAGCATTCTGTGTTCATGCTTTAGAATCAATAAACCAAATATTTTGTTGTGGTTCGATTGGGTTTCTTTTTAAAATGGCTTCATATCAATATGCTGTGATGAAAATGGACAAATGCTCCTGGATGATGAATGACTGAAAGTGAATGTCACACTGAATAATAGGGTGCAATCAGCATGTTATTATACTCCTATTCATTGCAGCTTCTGGGCAGCAGAGTGGTTGGTTGCATACATAATATTTAACTGCAAATTGTCGGAACACTTTGTTTGAGTTGATCTTCAACCACTTCTGTTGATTTAAAAAAAAAAAAAAATATATATATATATACTGGTCTCAAAATCACGGCATGGCTTTGGTCCTGAATTCCATTCATCACACACACACACACACACACACACACACACACACACACACACACACACATTTGGTTTATTGTTTGAGTGAATTACACGGTTGGTTTATGGACCCCTGGGACCTCCAGGCAAGGGACCGATTTTGATTGTTTCGAACAATGCTAAACTTGAATGAGCACAATCCAAAATGAAATAGTAACAATGCTTTTTTTTTTGTGTGTCTACTTTCATTCACAGTATTGCCAGCTACGCCGGGGGCATGAAAAAGAAAATGTTCAGCATGGTCCAGCGCTGTCTGCAAAATTCCCAAACATGCATGAAATCAAGATGCGGTAGATTTTAGCCAAGCCCACACGGTATGTCTTCGAAAATACAATCCAAAATGTTACTCGTTCGATGTTTGCATCCCTGCAAGGTTGCGTGCACAGTAAATGATTGACAACAACCTTCTGTCATGCCTTCTGTCTCTTCAGCCTCTACATTGGCTATTGTTGTCAATATACGCTATGATTTTTAAAACGCCGCATAAAAATAAGATGAGGCCATAGAGCGATGATTTTATTTCCGAAAATGATTTGAATAATATTCTGCTGTCAAGTCAGAATGACAGTTAACATGTATAACAAAATGTGTTTTTAATCTGCAAACTTTTTTAAACTACAAACTACTGGCATGAAGAGCATACGGTTAGCAGATTTGCTTCACAGTTCTGATGTCATGTGTTCAAATGTGGCCCTGTGTGTGGAATTTGCATGTTCTCCCTGTGCTTGCATTTTGTCTGGGTACCCCTTCTTCCTTCCACATTTCAAAAACATTCATGTTCGGCTGCTTGAAAACTCTAAATTGATGTGAATATGACTGAGAATGGTGGTTTGTCCAGATGTGGATGTTGGGATGGATGGGCGGATGAGGCAAAGACGATGGTTGATGATTATGTGATGATAACTAAAGAACTTCAATATGAACGTTTCACTGCTTTTCTTTCATGTGGGGAGAGACATTAAAATTGTGGTATTATTGCAATTTGATATAAAAAAATCATATCATAAAATATTAAAAAGCGGCATCGGACGTTTGCCAGCAATGCGATGAATCTTTGTGATTATGAAGTTTTCAAAAAGGCATTAATGGATGTCTTGATTTTATATCAGCAATGATCGATTCACACATTCACTCACACAAGGCCTCCTTGTTCATCCCATTACAGAGTTCCAGAGATGAGTACTGATTCAGAGCTGGCTAAAAAAAATGTGATTTGTCTCAATACGCCATTAAACGTTTCTTTATCTGTTTAGTGTTCAAATCCCCTAGCGTCACACTCTCCTCAGGAGGACAGAGAGAAAATGACAGGAGTACAAACAGAGCTTGGAAAAGACACTCATTGATCCAAGGATGTGAGAAATAAGCTCCTGCACTGAATGTCATTTGCTGAATCTTAAAGACTAATTACATTCAAAGTTGCTGCTCTAACAGTTCAGGATATATTGCTCATTTATATTTTCATTATGTCAGAGATTTTCTCGGACAAAGTTAAAGAAATGACTCGGCACACAGGAAAATTGTCTTCAATATCGGCGGGAGGGGGATCTCTGAGAGCGAACGACGGTAGTTGCTCCGATGATCACACTCCCGAGCTCCCTTCCCGCCAATTCCGACTTTTATTGTAACATACAAGGAAAACACTGCCCCCGACATTTGCATACCGCACCCCCGGTCCAGCCCCTCGGTGGTGATTGGTTACCTGTTTTTTAAACTTGAACCACCAGTACGTTGGCGCCTTTTCTGTCTGGTCTACATCGAATTAACATGTTGCAGACTTTGCGGACGACAAATGTCGCCTGGGCGCAACGGGTGTTCTCAACTCGTCTTTTGTTGTTCAACCGCTGTTCCCAAATTATTCATTCCCCTTTTGTGACCGAGTTTCGCCCACTCCCCTGTGATTGCCCACCTGCATTGACGTGCTAATTGTGGACTTCAACAGCCCTCCGGCCAGGTGGCCGGCGCCTATGTGCACAGGCATTTGGAGGTGCTGGATACGCACCCAAACGTTTAGATGTGCCCAAATTAAATGAAACTTTAAACATGATACAATTTTGCTCATAGATTTCTCTAACACATTATTAATAACTATTGCTAGCTTGAGTGAAACCACAGCCAGCCAAAATGTGCTTCAAGGAGAGTCAATCGGAAGTAATGTGAGTCATGTGAGGTGTACTCAGTGGGGGTGGATATTTGATGGGAGCAGGTAAAATATACAGAGAAGTGAGGGTATACATTTTGTCTTCTCTGGTTGAAATCAGTTTGGCCTGGTTTTGCAAAATTTTCTCGATACGATTGCAGAAATTGAGTGCCGAGGCCTCATAAGAATGCAGTGGTGGGCTGTGCATTTCATACCTAGGACTTCTTACCACACGTAATCTACCTCTTAAAACCACCACCATCATAACTATGGAGACCATCAACACTGTACAAAATTCAACTGTACCACCTACGTAATATGGAGCACTTCAAATAAAGCAAATCAATACTTATCTAATAATGGGATCTAAACATATGATTTGACAAATAAATAAATAAATAAATCCAGCATCTCCGTACGTACAGTACATGTACTAGAAGCAATGGGCTGTAATAGACAGATTGATGCCCGTGCGGGTTCTGAGTACCCATCCCTCCAATGACTCGTTTCACCCAAACGTAACCCCTTCTAAAAGGGCTTTAAATTGGCATGCATGAAGGCTCAGAAAAACAAGTGAGGAGGTCTGCATCAGCTTGGGCCTAAAGTGCCTGCACTGAAGCAGATGAAATAGTTGACATTAATTAAATCTACCATATGGTTGCCTAGCTCTTCATATCCCAACTGCACATCCCCGACTACAACAGACGTGACAAACAATCCACTGTTTAGTTGTGGAATCACTTGTCACATGGTTTTTATCCCAGCTAAGTCTTGCACATTTTGCACATTTCACCTGGCTCACCAAATACATTGCGACCTCAAAATTTACCACCCCTGCCCAATATGAAGCCAGTCCCAAAATTATCAGTTTAAACACACTTAATCAGGGCTGTTTTCTGCATTAAATTGTTGGTCGCACAACAGCAACAGTCCGCCGAAGCATCAACACATGCGACAGCCTGGCGGCCTGTGATGTGGCTGACACTGATGGGTCCAGTCGTGTGTACACTGCCATGCGAGTGGCAGGTGCTCTTGTCGTGCTCGGCTTTGTGGTGATTATTGCTATATTGATGACTGCTACCCTAAAAGATGTTATACCGTTTTTGTGGTGAAGTAATCTGTAAAGTAGATTTGGTTGAAGATAGCTGTGTGTATTGGAAATTGATAGGAACGAGGGCCTATTAACAAAGAAAGCAACACTGGGCCAGGTCGATGGGCCAATTGGCAGTCTTCCCAAATGTCTCAGATCTCAACTTGCTTCTGATTGAGCATCATTGTAAGTCATGAGATGTCCTATCTGATGCCAGACATGGAAAATAAGATGATATCTCTCAAAGAATCTGTAGGATTTACACTGTTGCACTCAAAAAATGCATGCCAGCATGTATGTTGTTTCACCCCCCACCAGTTGCAGCATAAAATTTCTATCGTTAAAACAGAGTAAAATGTTTCAAATTTCTACTTTATTAGTTACTTTATGTTAATGCTGATGATTGATTGTGAGTTCTTATTGATGAACCTGCACATTCACATTTCTGTTTTTTTAAAATTACGTCTTCATTTTTCATTGAACCCTCATGGGCGAGACCAGGGCTTGATTTCACACTTTTGCGCTCATCAATTACTTGGAATCAATACATGTTTTGTTAGTTACAGCTGCTGCTGTTGTGAAAGCGCTATATAAATCAGGATGTATTGTATTGTATTGTATCATCTACAAACAACACGTGTGCCAGATGAAAGACCAAAGTCTCTGGTAGACCTACTGTGTCTATTTTGTATTGATATCATTTTCATATTTTGTCTATACAGAGTTAAGCAATCCAATAGAGTGTGAACATGTGACATGTTGCCCCACCGTCGAGGAAATTGTCTCACTACATGGGGTAAGATGTCACAATGGATTTGGCGACGGACAAAACAAGGACAAAATTATTGCCGTTGAACTTGTTTTTACTTTAAAGTGAAGATTGAATTCAGGTACAGAAACACCTTATCTGTGTGCTTGAAAAAAACTGTTGAACATAGCCAGTGAACAAACATTAAAAGATGCAACAAGAATCATCATCTGTATAATAATTCTGCCATATATGGATTGATTTGCCAGGAGTGCATTTTTCATTGTCTCGTTCTTTGCATATGTCACATGTGTTAACTAATCCCAAAACGACAGAGACATGTTGCCCCAGACCACCATATTTGGTAATGCGAAGTCTCATTTAAAGATAGTTTAAAACAGAACAATGACTGAGGCGTGACAAGATGCCTGAATCTCTCTCTTTTTTCTCCTCTAAGGAGTCCACATGCATCACTGCTTGGATTTTCAATTGGAAGAATTTTTTTAAAAAAATCTATAAAGTTAAGATATTTTTTACTTGGGGTTGTGCTACATGGTTAATTCTGCGAATGTGTTATCCGCTTTTGTTCACATCGTGCTGCCCTAAATTTGTTCTTGCTTAGGCGTACAAGTTTAGAGTCCAGGATCAGCAAAATAGGTTTCACTTTAAGTATTGTATGTAAGGTAATAATAATTGTCCCACCCCCCACCCCATGTATTTCATGTGCCCCCATCATGAGTGAGCTCTGGTGACGGGTCTGAGTGGTTTACTCACCTCTGTGCAGGCAACGTAGGTTCAATTTCCACCGAGTGATGGTGTGAATGTGAGTGTGAAAGGTTGTCTGTCTCTGTGCCCTATCATTGAATGGCTACCAGGCTATGCGCCCCCCCCCACCCCCAAAAGGCTCCATCTTCCAACAACATGAAACACAAGAAGCAGCACAGAAAATGACAGGATGATTTCAGCACATCGCTGCAGTTAAAAGCAGAAGAATGTGTTGTGGTGGAATTTTCAGCAGTTAAGCAAGATCAATAAGGCAGTCTGGAAAACAAATTGCCTTTTGGGTTTCTTTATATTTGAAGCTTCAGATAGAGCAGTCTGCAAGTCAGAGCAGCCTACAAAGATAGTGGTCTGTAAATGAGTGTGGGGGGGGGGGGGATATCACAGCAGGATTTTTTTTTAAATGCAGCCTGAGAAAGGTTGGCCTGAGAGAGAAAGGAACGGAGCAATCTTAAAATAAAAAGAAACTTCTTATTCTGTCAAGGTCATCCCGTTCTTGCTTCACAAAGAATAATGACGCACAAAAAATAAAACGGCAGGTGACCACAACAAACAATGAAAATGTTATGACAGTGTTTGCTCAACAACAATTTTCCATAACGGTGCGAAAGCAAATTAAACACCGGAAGTTCTAGAATCACATTGTGAGACTCCAGCATGTCCCAATTCCAGAGTGTAAGATCGCACAACTGGCGACTGGCCTGGAAGTAAACAAACTTGTGATGATGCCTTTTCACACTGAAGTTGCTGTGAGCAATTTGTTAGCAGCATTTCGCCGCTTCCAGACATACAATAACAACGGCATGGCATTGCCTTGAAACACAAAGCAACCAATCAGATTGCTCTAACTGTTACAGGCATACAATTTACTGCTCAGACTGGCCACCCTTGTGTGACGTCTGTGGATTATTATGAGGCGCTATGATGTACGGTTTAAAGTCATTAATTCAGTTCATTATTTGGCATTTCAGTTGAGACGTTTGTGGAACTTTGGTACAGAGAAATTGTGATCTCAGCAGCTTGTCTCGTACCTTCATCTGGAGAGAGCCATAATCTCCATCGAGGGTGCATCGTCAAGAGTTCTCAAGGTATCACGTGCGCCTTTCGGGGAGCCCTGTCAGTTGCCCCTTTGTTGTTGGCATAGAAACAAATCTGTGGAGTGAGTTTGAAGAGTGTAAAGACTCTTTGGGTGAGTTGTTTGATCGCATTCTCCAAGTGAAGCTTGGATGTGTCGTCGGATCAATACTTCCTCAAAGTGCATCAACGGGGATTAACTCCACTTCTGAGGGAGCTTCTCATGTCAACCCCTGGCTCATTTAACAGCTAATTAGTTGCTTTCTGTTGAGCATATGGTCCTTGTACAGCAGCTGTTTCAGCTGAATATACGCTTTCTGCAGAGGGTGCACTGACTTGTCGGTGGGGCTGCTGCAACCCTGCTTTGCAATTGACCAATGGGATGATGGACTGAGTTTTCTTTGTTCTGATAAGTGATGCTACATTACTCGCAAAGCTTTCGTTCACAGGTAACGTGACGTTTAGAACCATTTCTAACCAATTTTGAGGCAGGCACTTTATCACACAACTCTAACACCTCTCTGGTAACCTTTTCTTGCTACAAGGCAAAAAAGTGCATCGGTATTGACTTTGCATTCATCATTTGTCTTATAGCCCCATGCTCCTATCGTGCAATAATTCCACCGTTCATTTGTGTATTGGTTTTACACAATCACAATACAGGGGACACACCAGACCTAAGCCTCCTCACATAACAGATCCCTCTGATTGCATTTATGAAATTCAGTTACCATGACACAGATAGATGGACCTGCTGTCAGTAGGGACAGTCGTCATTTGTTCACATCAGTGGCCACGTCAGCCCCGAGGCGCTGATGGGGCCGAGGCTGTGTGACTTGAAATATCAGAAGGAATGGAGAGAAGGGGATGAAGAAAAAAAATGGAAAAGAGGAGAAGAGTGCACGGTGATTGAAGCTTAAGAGTAAAGTGGCATGGAGCAAATTTAGAGGAGAAGTTGGATAATTTCCTCCATTTTGCCTTAGGGGAAAAAAATAGGAGACAATCTCACAAGGTAGCTGTAAATAGCGTTAAAGTCCGCCAAGCCTTATTGCGTGGCTCAGGTGGGCACATTTCAATACCCGAGCAACCCTAGCAGCGTGGGTGTAGCTGATTGCAGTTCAGCATCGCAGATCCATGCGTGAGATCGAAATAGAATGACATCATAGCACATCATATCATGCGGGTGACTTGCTGTTGCAACATAACATTTTAGTAGATAATTTTAATGCATGCGTCATGGCCATCCTTTTTTTTTTTTTTTTTTTACTTCTCCGTTCTTAAAGATCATTTTATATCCTTTTGTTCCTCCTTTGCTTTTGTTGTTGATTCGACTTTCTAAAGGTAGCAATTACACTGAATGGCTGAGTAAATGGACTGAGATAGTTTTTGACGTTGTGGAAATCGGAATGTGGGCTTGTGCTGTCAAAATGGATTCTTGATATGTTGTTTACAGACTAAATGTGTTCTTTAACTGTTCATCATAATTGTAGATTGTTGAGTGATATTAAGAAAAAAATGCCACTGTCACAGTTTTGTGTATCATTGTTTTAAAAAGTTTAAAACATTTTTTTAAAAGTCGGTGTTTTATAAAGCCCACGTGGGCTTGTTGTTCTGTTGCAGTGTTTTTCAATCTTTTTCGAGCCAAGGCAAATTTCTTTCATTGAAAAAAATCCTGCGGCACACCACTAGCTGAAAATGTGAAAAAAACATATTTTAACAATTAAAGTGTTATATTGTTATTATAAGCGTTTTTGAAGAATGACATTATATTACAACATCTTGAACAGAAATCATATAAACACAAAGAAAAAAGAATCTTATAATCTTTCCTGTCCTGGCAAAATAGAAAGTCTGTGTCTTGAGCATGTCCACTTATATCATTGGCCTCACCAACTTGCAATGCAAATTTATTACTGATACGGATCTTGTCCAAAACCACACTTTTGATGTCTGCAGACATATCATCAATACGTCTGGAAATTGTGTTATCTGAAAGAGGGACTTGGGCTATTTCTTTAGCCGCTTCGGGTCCTTGCAACTCATTAACAATGGCTTTGCAGGGAAGTATTAATTGCTCTGCCACAGTGTAGGACTATTTTGATTTAGCCACAAGTTCAGCAACGTGGCAGCTAGCTTTAAGGTCTCTTTTGTTTACCTTAGCGGTTTTTCTCGTTTACGTTGCTTGTTTTTCCATGTGTTTACGCAGGCGAACAAAATAGTCCACATTTTTGTTTCGAAATGAAAGGTGTTTTTGTGGAGATGGCGTTTAAAGCTTACTTGGGACCTTGGGACTGTTGAAGAGCTTTTCACCACACACCAAGCACAACGGAGTCGGTGCCGTTGCATCTCCGGTAAAAGTAAACCCAAATAAAGATAGCTTCCATTGTATTACCTCGCACCACAAATTTGCTGGACATCTTTACTTTCTTTCGTCCTCCACTCATACTAGGACCTTCATCTGGGTCCCTATTTTGTCCAGGGTCCAGTTCAGAGTCAGCATTTTTCTTCTTCAAAAACGTATACATCACTTACTCCGTCGTCCTGCATCCATGCGTCACAAATTCGCTTGGCTCTAAGGATGAAGCAATTAGCTAGCTGCTGCTGCTACTACCGGAAGGGAAGAGTACTACACGATTACTCAGCCAGGCGATAGACCGCACAGGCATACAATGGAGTTTGTATGCAGTTCCCTTGCTAATGCATCCTGGCTCAGGTTTCTTGAGTTGACGATCACTTTCACAAAGTTTTTCTACTCTTGTTGAAGCACCAACCCCCTCTGCTGTTGGATGAACTCATTTGCCCGAGTAAGCATTACACACTCCTTTTCACTTCTGCCTCTTGTGGCTTTCCCGGCATCTTTTGGGCGGATGGATTTCTTCCTTCACCGTGTCCTGCTGATGAGCACCGGTCACGAGTTAGCTTGCAAGCTCTTGCTGCATGGCAGGAAGAAAGTGGACAGGTCTCAAGCTGGGCCAACAACAGCAGGCGTGGACAGCCAAGTGTCTCAAAAGATGAATGAGTAGAGTTTGGGGTCATCTGTGTGGCACTTTGTTCAGCACTTGAACAAACATTGTTGTGGCCAATTAAAACAACGCTCTGCAGGCTGCTCTCCAGTTCCAATTTTTTTTTTCAATTTGATGACTAAATTGTCCATAGGTGAGGATGTGTGTGTCAATGGTTGTTTGGCTGTGATTGGCTGGGACAAATAAAGTAACTTTGTCCTATCTAATACTCCAGGGTACATTAACCCGGCTGGGATAGGCTCAAGGTCACTCACTCAGAAAGGTAATACAGAAAATAGTTGGACATAACAAACATAATAGTAATTTTAATTGAATTTAAATATAATTACCACATTTTCCATACTATAAGGCACACGTAAAAGCTGACAGTGCACCCTATAATCAGATGCACATAGTATAAAGAGACTGTAACTCTTTATATTCCCTATTGAGTTGTTTCCCTGTTAGTGTTCCTATGCCAACCTAAAAGGGTTCTCTCCGACACTAATTGACATGTGCATTCGCCAACACAAAATCAAACAGACAACTACTTTGTGAGCTATGCGCAGCCATTATGAAACGAAGATAACACCAAAAGCATAGTTAACACGACTGACTAAACGAAGGAAGAAGGAGACAAGCAAGACCTCTCAGGATATTTAGCCCCTTGTGGATGTGAGCCCATGAGGTTTGTGTGCCTTTTTGATGAAACAATTGTCTTCATAACGTTTGTCTTTCATTTATTGTTTTGTAATGCCATTTGTATTTTTATGTTTCATTGGGACCACTTCTCATTGTTCCAGCTGCAGCGGTTGTGAAGTTTCTATACAAATACAGTAATCCCTCATTTATCGCGGTTAATGGGGACCAAAACCACCCGCGATAAACGAAAATCCGAGAAGTAGCGTCCAATTAACATAAACAGGTTTTTTTTTTAAGTCTGCAAATGGTCCGCGAGAAGCTGCAAAACAACAGCAAGTCACATAGAGCAACATATACAGTACTATACTCCATGTATATGTAAAAAAAAAAAAAAAAAAAAAATTTTTGTTTGAAAAAATCCACGATGCACTGAACCCGCGATAAACGAACCGCGAAGTAGCGAGGGATCACTGTAAAGCTGTATTGCATTGTATTGTATTCCCTTTAGCGTAGCACCATCTACTGGGTGCATAGTGCAACCGCAACCACTATTGAATCTTCTGTTTTATGCACCTTATAATGCAGTGCACCCTATACATGAAAACAGTTTTAAAATAGGCCATTCATTGAAGGTGCGCCTTAAAATCCGATGCGCATTATCATGCAGAAAATACGGACATCCATCCATCCAGTCATGATCCGCACTGCTTATCCTTACCATAAAAATAAAGATAGTGTTGAATTAAAACCTCTTTGACTGTGTCAACTAAAATCAAGCATTATTATTTTAAAGACAGATTATGCTATAGATTTAATGTTGTTTACATTTAAATGATACGGCCAGTCAGTGTACAAACATTGCTATGGAGCAATAAATCGATAGAAGTTCAATTTCTATATTGATGTGATAGTGTTGAAATGATTAGAAATGAAATGCTTACATCTAAACCCCTCTCTGTGTCATTTTGATGACATTTTTCCTATGTCTTTGCACATCATAGCCTGTAAAATGTAGTGTGGAAAAGGACATGGGTGGGGGGTGGGGGGAGCAGAGAGCTTTATTTTTCTGAATCAACGACTAAAAGGCATTCGTCTATCCTTTCATCCTGCAGATTTGCTGAAGCAAGTCGGTCCAGGCTAACTCCTGCCTTGAGGTGCAGAAGGATCATTCTAAAAATGCTCCCTGAAAATCTTAGCATGTCTTTGGATCAAACGTGTCTTAGGCTGTTTGTCCTTGATTCCAGTCATGAGCTGAGCTTACTGAAGGACTAATTAAAGCATGGTACATTATTGACAAAAAAAGCATGGAGTAATTATCTGCTAAAAAGAACAATTGAGCTGGAGTAAAGTCAAGCCTGCAACTGTGTTAAACGAGCAGGAGATGGACGGACGGACGGATAGATAGATCTGCAGGCAAATGTTGCAAACGAAACACACTGCATGTGCAAAGATTCACTCACATGTGGATGTAACCCAATATTCATGGTGGATGCATTTATAGTAAACGTCCACCTGGTCATGTGTATTGGTCATTTTCAAGCAGCCAGGTGCTGCACTGTTTTGGGGACCTGTGAGAAAATAAATCCCCATTTTTTTTAATTGTTTTTTTCCAACAAAAGCATTTGGTGGAAGAGACAGTTGTCTAAGGAAAAGTAATTTAGGTAAAGAAAATAAAAATCATTGCAGGAGCCAAACTCACAGACCACTCTAAAAAATACCTTCTGATCTAAGCATGAAGGATCACGCTTCCCCCCCTCGACTGTTTCTGTTATAATGCAGCCTATGCCTCGTGCAGCACTTCATTCCACATCCTGGTGTACAAGACTTCTATGGGGGAGAATGGGAAAAAAAAACCCCCACAGACATTTTCACGCCTACGTGTTTCTGAAACTGGAGCCGCGAATGAAAGAAAATAGATGGAGGACGGCTGTGAGTTGCGCGAGATGGTTATTGGTGGGCAGTAGACCAATATTCACATATACTGTCAAACATCTGAGTCTTTCTCACTTCGAATTGATTTTTTTTCAAACTCCTGCAGAAGTAAGAGCCCCTGAGGCTACGGACCCTGAGACCTGGTGAGGTGAATTAGCATCATTAGACCCTGAAACACTCTTTTATACTTTTCTATCTTTGCACTTTTTACATTGGCAATCGGATGCTGACACCAATTTTAGGATCAGTGGGAAGCTCACAAAAATTTGCTGGACTGGCAACAGGAAGGATTTTTTTTGGACCTGCTCAAAATCGGGAATTGAAGTGTCGTCGAGTCAAGCGAACGATGGAAACTGGTTCCGACTGTTGAAAAGAGAGCACAGAAGAGAGGCGGCAACAGATAAACAGCAGGGTTGCATGCGCGGTGTTGTCTGTGAACGTCTGAACTGTGCACATGGGGGAAATAACAGTGTGTGAGTGAGGCGGGCACTGCGGCTGATGTCTGCTTACGGCCCCGGCGGCTCAAAGTGTTTTCTAAATGCTCCTTAATCTCTCTATAAATGACATCTTTGCTTTCCAGTGAGCAGTGTGAAAAATGCAATATGTCTGTGCCAGTGCCTGTGGGATTGCGGTGTTTGGGAGAATAGGGAAAAGGCTGCCGTGCTTCGGAGCTTAAAGTATTTTCTCACCATCATGAATGTCACGATTAAAATATTTTGATGCCATATGTTACACTGCACACAGTGGCTCTCTGTGCTGAAAGGTGCATTTAAACTGGCAGCTGTTTTGAGGTGATGATTCAAATTCAAACGGCCAGCTCCCGGTAACTATTCTCCAGTCGTCAACAACACTTTTAACAAGTCATTTTAAGTGGTTTGTCAATATGCTGTTTGCGGTGCTCTCCCTAGCCTCTGACTTTTCTTAAATCAATGGCATCCTAAAAAAAGGCAATATGTGGTGCGGCCACTCTTTATACTACTCAGCTGCCAAAACACATCTCTATTAAAGCACAGGAACAAAGAAGCAGTGCATGTTTGTATGCATGCAACAATGCAAAATGACAGTAACGTGTTTGTGCGTCACTCTGGCCGCAAATGAGCTCCTTATTTGCCAATTTCCTGGCTGCTTGCCCATATGAGGGCCTTAACGAACCATGAAGACCACATACCTGCAGCGAGAGGATCAACTCCAAGGACATCCTTCTTCTCATCTCATTATAAGCAGCCACTAGTTAAAACTGGTGATTACGGAGGGGTGTTAAGGAAATACAGAGGGGAAATTATGCTACAGAGCTGATTCCATCAACAGTGACACAAGAGCAGTACTGGAAGGTCAAGATGGTACTTAACAAAACATCATCAGCAGCTGCTTCTCACTGTCTGCGCTCTGCCAAGGCTGTGACCTGAAGCTGTAGAATCATGTCATTCTGGTCAAGAGAGATGAGCATGTTTAAAAAAAAAGCCACCATTGACATTGGAGCTATCAAGAAATGCAATACTTTCACCCTCAAAAGTGTCCTTAAAATATGTATTACATCATAAAGATCACCAAATGCATTGATGGACCAGCCTTGGCACATCTTGTGTTCAACTGAGTGGTGCGCTTTGCTTATGCAATTTTGCAAGCATGCAGGAATGATGAGATATGAAGACGCGAAATGATAACGTTTCATTAAGTACAATGAAAAGTAAATGAATATGACTGTATTAAAGGTTTTCCTTCTTTTCAAAATCACATGTTTTAGATTTGAGCATGTAAAGTACAAATGATAGTACAGTACTAAGTTTTGCAGTAATTTCAATTCAATTTCATCTCAGGCCTGCTCTCTGTCCAACAGCATGGTTTCATCAGCCCAAATTTGCCATTCAAGCCGCAAGTGTTAATGTCTTGCAACATGTGTTGTGGTTGGGTGGGGCTGTTTCTGCCGTATCAGTACGTTGACAAATGCTTTGATTTGTATTTTCCACAGTGGCTTAAAAGTAAATTAGATCTCACCAAACAGAGTGCTTTCTCCTGCTTTACACTAGTGAGCTAATGAAGAACAACTTAAATGATCAAACGTATTGCATTTGGCTCATCAACAGGACTGAAACAGCAGCCAGGAAAATATGGATTTTGTGCAGTCCCCCCGCCCCAGCATGCACCTCATAATTTTAGCGGTATTGACACAATTTTGTCAGCACAGTCAAGGGGATGGAAAGAAACTACTTTTATTGAGTGCAAAGAGATGGCTAATTAGCTAACAGCTGACTCAGTCCACTTTTGCAGCTTGCGTGACAGGGAGGGAACAGCCCAAAAAAAAAAAAAAGACGTTTTCTTGACGGGGCTAAAAGTGTAATTTATGAACAGCATGTGTAAGGTTTGCAGATTTTCTTCGTTTTACCATGCATTTGAAATTCTGTTTACCTTCCCCAGGATCTTTAGATGTATGTTTGGTAACTCTTGGTGTCAGCAATTGTAAGAGCAGCTGCAGGAAAGATAGAAAGTAAATGAACAGACTCCGTTATTGGAAGGGTAATTTTACCTGAGATTTACTCTAATAGTCTGTACGGAGACACCTGATCATTTTGCTCCAATTTCTTACATTTCCTGAAGCCAGCAGTGGTTTTATTTAATGGCTTGAGCATTAAAGCTCATCACGGTGAGCAGTCCACCATTACAGTTGCCACATAATTATAACGCTGTTTGAAAGGAAACAAAATCAAAGTCACCGTTGCCATTTTGATTCTCGTGAGAATTAGTTGTTAGCCGCCAACCTCCTCACTCCCCAAAAATAAAATCTGAGTTCTTCACAAATGACATCGAGACATGATGCGAAGGATTATTTCTAAAATTGGGAGCAACCTTCGCTCGCTGATCAGTGGCTGTGCCTGTCGACAATGAACATGGTCTTCGAAGATATCTGCTATGTTGCATATGAAGAAATCGGATTCCAAATTAAACCGGTTTCCCAAATTTGCACTTCTTGACAAAAGACTCCAGTTCGTTTGGGGGAAGGACAGAGTAACTGAGTGGGATTCCAATGTAGTGTGAAATTATTAGATGAAACATTTACACTGGAATGTACTTGATTCAACATCACCGAAGCAGAGCATAATTTTACATTCCTCTAAGAATGAAAATTAAAACACTCTTGGATTTCACTGATCTACTCAATTTTTTTTCTTTGGTTTTACTGTGTTTAAAATGACAAAATGCCCAATGCACATCCAGTATGCACATAATATGCAGTATTTGTAGCATAAATCAAAACTCATTCACTCATACAAACAACACACAGCAATATACTGTGTAATTATTATTTTTGATCTGTGCAAACATTTTGGTATCTGGCACATCAGTATTGAAGATGTAAATACGATATTTGCATCACTCCTGAATTTTGTTTCATCACTTTAGCATCTTGACAATTTAGAACTTCTCCCAAGTTTAATTATGTTGACACATTTATCAAAGAAAGAAAGAAAGAAAGAAAGAAAGAAAGACAAAAAGAAAGAAAATAGACCCAAGTAACTTAAATACATACAAAGAAAAAAACCTTGCTTATAAATTATGTGCTTGCCTGACCATTTTTGGTCATGCCCTAAGTTTGGGAAAGGTTGGTTTGAAATGTGATGGGTTCAACTAGACTATAGGACAAGTTTCTGAGTTGGATTGTCGAATGGACACGTCTGTAACCCAGCAGGGCCAGAGTGTCGTTACACAGATTCTGCACAGTTCTGACAATATCATAGCCGAGATGGAGCCTCCAACTCTCAGCCGTCATTCTGGAGTCTCTGGTGGTGGAGTATTTGTAATTCCATTCAAATGGAGCAGACAAATTGCTGTTGGTGTTCCTTGTTATCCATGTCTGCACCCTATCCTCCATCTCTAGGCCAATAAACTGGTAGAGCTTGTTGGCCATGTGTTTCGGGTTAAAAGCTAGGTCTTCATATCTCACTAAAAGGTAGCGGCCCTGCAGCCAAGCCGGTCTCTGCAGTCCTGCTTCTGCAGACGCCACCATGTCCTTGCAGGTGCTGGTGATCTGCGATAGATCCACATATCGCGGTTGCCGTCCTGTGGCGTTCCAGATTTTCCAAGCACGGAACTGATCTGAAAACGCTGTCATGCGTGAGGCGAGAATGGCTCGAGGGTCTCTCACGAGGTGGATGATCTTTAAGTCCAGACGCGGATCTTCAACCAAAGTTCGCAGGTCCTTCACCTCGGGGATGCGAACAGTTTTTATGGCTACATGGCCTCTTGTCAGGCACGACTTTGATGCTAAGGTTAGGTTCAGGATGCCGCACTTCTTGGTACACCAACTTTCTTCAGGTGGAGCCAGTGCTGCTCCATTCCCTCCTTCCAGACAAACAGGAGGAGAACAAAGGGCATGACTCGAGCTTCTACGAAAGAAGGAATTAGTGACATGGTCCTGGGGCTCAGGGCGGATGTAACTCTCCATAAAGTGAAGGTCGCATTTGTACAAGTTGAGCAGGAGGTCTCTGTACGCTCCCAGCAGCGCCCGGCGGTCCAAACTACGACGAATCCTGCCGCTGGAATTTGTGAATGCCTGCTGGACGTGGTAAAGAGGTTCGAACATGTAAAAGATCTCAGGGTGCTGATTGAGCAGCTGTCCGGTGAAGGATGAACCGCTGCGCGTGGTGGCAAACAGTAGGATGTGCTTCTGAGTGGGCTCCATGGACATCCAACTGTCATCACAAAGAGTTTTCCAATTGGATTCTTTGAGGAGGAAAAAAAAAAACAGTTTTCAGTCCATATGCAATTGTATTTTCTCTTTGCATCGTATTTCTTCAGGGTATTTTTCGGTGTGGAGTTTGCATGATCTCCCTATGCTTGTGTGGGTTTGTGGGTGCTCTGACTTTCTTCTGCATTCCGAAAATATAAACTGCAGGTTAGGTGCATACTCTAAATTTCCAGGTGGAGAGGGTTGTTTGTCGATACGTGCCCAGCTATTGGTTGTCCAGCGTGTACCCTGCCTGTCGCCCAAGGTCAAATACACCAAATAACATACAAGTGGTCCCAAAAATAATCATTTTAAAAAGCATTTGACACTGTTGACCATGACATACTTTTAGCAAAATTAACTACAGTACATTAAATTCTTCAGAACAAGCTTTAAAGTGGATGAAATCATATCTCAATAACCGAACACAGTGTGGTGTGGTCAATGTCAACACACCAGCAGTAGAGTGGCCAGTAGAGGTCCCGCAGGGCTCTATACTTGCCACTTGCTCTATACCAGTTCTTTTTTTTTTAACTTATATCCTGTAACTGATATACCAGACCAATGCCAACGTACTCAAAACAAATGCATGCCGACAAAAATAATCCCTCATCCAATAAGAGAATCCCCCACATATCATACGATCAAGTCATCTAAAAAAACTGCCTTAAATCCAATCAATATTGCGCTCATTACAGTTGTTCAAAGCTCATGTCACATGATACCTGTAGCATGTGTCACGATTGCGTATTTTACCAAATGATGTTTGCACACACATATGTATGCATCCATTGTATGTGCTTATCCTGTACTCTACCACGAAAGCTTTCAACTGGATATAGTACAATATGTATGAATGCCTTATAGTGACTGTATTTATCTAGACATTTTGATCGCTGCATTGATCCTCCCCAAGAGGCAGAAGAGGACCAACACATCTAGACTTTCTTGCACATTTTAATCGATACTTAATTATTTTTAAATAATTAGTAGTAACTGCAGCACTAAATATTGAAATCACTTTACTACTTGCACTTAGGCACTTTAGGCTGTTGATTAAAAGTGACAGTTTGAACTATTGAAGGATTTTCTTACATGTTTAAATGTGGTTGTCTATGTTTTATGTGACCTGCAAAGAGACTACGAATGTAAATTAGCTGTATGCTAACTTTGGGACATTTATGCAGGCCGTGTACCAGTTTATTGTCCCTTTTAAATACATGATAAAATGAAAATAAGATTTCAAAAGTAGTCTCCATTTCAAACGTGACCCTGGACAAAACAAGTGGCATATACGAATGGATGGCTAGATTAAAAAATAATAGGCCGAAATGATGTCTTACTACACTAAATATAATGTTTTAACATTTCACAACGACACTCACTTTCCTTGGCTGCGAAGCAGCAGTCTGAGCATGAAAGCCGAGACTTCCTAATTTCTGGCAGTCTCGACCAGCTCCACTGAAAAGACACTAGGGTATTCCCACGCCAAGAGTGAGTCCTTCCAGTGTGTCCCTTAGACTTGAACACAGGCCTGAAACACTTATGAATGTTTCCCGATCAGCTCACATTTATAAACAACCATATGTGAGTGTGGGAACATAAATCTACCAGTAAATCAGAACCAGAAATCTGCTCCTTTCCGACCGAGAGCAGCAGATTTAGATCTTCCTAGAAATGCCACCGTCAGCTGCAACAGATGCGCAGCCTTGGCAGAGTCTTTTGTCAATGTGAAACAAGTGTTGCTGCTTGAATTGTATAGGTACCAAATGACCCGCAGTTCTCCCGGTGATTTTGGCTCATTCCTATTGGATACCAAAAAGAACAGAGTTGAATGCCTTTTCCAAATCACACATCCTGATTGGGCGAACTTCCATGCCTGCCCCAGTGCCTTGGTATGCATAGCACTTTGGTGCACCTCCTGGCTCGGATGTTAGGAAACTGGGCTCACCGCAGCATTCTTCAGGAATACAGCAATGACTGCTATGCTTTCCAGTATAGGTGTACAATATATACTGTGCAGTATATAGTCTATGTAGTTAGGACACGCTGCTTCTTAAAAAAGGGGACCACCAAGACTATCTTCTTGTGGTGACTGTGGGGGCTTATGAAATGCTCAATCTCTATATATAGCACAAACAGCTAACATGTAATTACCACTGATGAGGAGTTGATTGCAAATGTGGGTGCCGGTAACAGGCACAGTACAAGAGAGGATTAATAGAGGAAAATTTAGAAGCTGATTGTAAAATGAATCACAAATCTCATTTTTTCTTCACACCTCCACATGGGGATTCATCCGGTTAATTACGTGCTCTTTCTTTGACTTCTACTGCATCATTGTTCCACTGTGATTTGACCAGTGTAATATTAATAATAATACATTTTATTTGTAAGCGCCGTTCAAGACCCTCAAAGACACTGTACATGAAATCAAAGAGATAATAGAGAAAATAAATACAGAGCAATGACGTCAAAGTGTGTATGTGACACTGAACAGACATATTTTGAGTTTTAGTTTGAATGTGATGAGAGAATCTGAGGTCAAGTTGCAGAGTCCCAGAGCTGTTGAGCAAAACGACGCATAACTCTGCTCCCCGTGATACTGAGACAAGTGATGGGTGCAGTCAGATGGATGCAGGAGGAGGACCTGAGGGTGGAGGTTGGACTGGTGTTTTGTAGGAGGTCAGACTAATATGGATGTTGTGTATGGCCTCAAAGGTGTAAAGCAGTAGTTTGAAGTGGATCCTCTCTTTGACTGGGAGCCAGGGAAGTTTCTTGAAGGATGGGGGTTATATGATTGAAAGAGGCGGTTTGAGTAATGAGGTGTGCAACAGAGTTCTGGACCAGATGGAGATTATGGAGTCACTTGTGAGGGAGGCCAAAGAGGAGAGATTTGTAATATTCAATATGGAAGGTAACAAGACTGTCAACCAGGGTAGTGGTGAGGGAGGCGTGGAGCCCATTGATCTTGCATAGGTGGAAGTAAGCATTCGGTTTTATGTGACTGATAGGTAAACTGAATGATCGTGTGCTGTCGAGGATGACACCTCAGATTCTTAACCTGAAGTGTAAGTTAGATCAAGGAGTGACCTACTCGATATGGTAAAGCTGTCAACTTTGGATAATGTAAATACGTTGCCATTTCAGAGAATTTTGGTTTTGTTACTGTATAATTTCATCAGTTTAGATGTGAACCAGGTGTTGACGTCTGATAGGCAGGATGTAAGGGAAGAGGGTGAAAGTAAGATGTTGTGTTTACAGGAGAGGTGGAGCTGGGTATCATTCGCAAAGCAATGGAAACAAATTATTAATGGAAAGTAGTACCAAAGGGGAGGAGGTAGATGGTGAAAAGCAGGGGCCCCGGGACAGAGCCCTGGGGCGCACCTGAAGTCACAGGGAAAGCAGCGGATGAGAAGGACTTTATCTGGATGAACTGAGAGCTGAAATCACTCAAGGATTGAGTGGAAAATAATGGAGTCTATGGAGACTATGTTTTATTCACAAAGCACGCGTAGTTGGTGAAATGCGACACTGACTGAGGTAATAGCGGAATGCGTCTCAGTCTGCCGATGGTCTTGCACTATTTATTTGAGGTTAAATACATATATTTGCTGGAGACATTGCCCACCTCTATGCAAATGAGTCTCATTGATTAACAATGTCTAATTAAAAACAACCAGTGCAAATAGCCACACGCCGTTTGAGTGAAGCAAATGAATAGCTAGTGTAAACTTGGCGCTCCTCTCTGGAAGCCTCTTTATTGAGTGCATGCATTACGACCTACGACATCTGTCCAATGAGAGGGAACACTGACATGTACAAGACATGTCATCCTAAATGATGTATGTATTGTTAATGTTAGATGTTTGGACTGGTTGGGGTACCTCGGTGATGTCTGCTCTGACACTCGTAAACACCCTGACAGGGTCCAGCGAGCGAGTCCCTCAGGGTGCGAATGGCTGTGTACTGGACCCCCAGTGAAGCACACACCAGCAGCAGCACTGCCTTCCAGGAGCACTCCATCCTGTTCCTCCACCCCGATGGCTCTACATCCTTCACACTGATGATGCGTACGCGCGCACACACACACACACACACACACAGACAATGAGATTCCATTTTGATGGATTTGGTCATATTTATACAAGTCCAACTTTTGCTCATTTCCTATGTTTCTGTAGCTATGCTTAAGGGCCCTTGAAAGGTGCAGGCCTTTTTTTAATCAGCTTTTTTTACTTTGAATACAAGTTTTGTGTGTTAAAAAATATGCATATATATGATAAGTTAAGGGCGGCCCAGTAGTCAAGTGGTTAGCTCGTCGACCTCACAGTGCAGAGGTCGTGGGTTCGATCCCGGCTCAGCCTTCCTGTGTGGAGTTTGCATGTTCTCCCCGGGCCTGCGTGGGTTTTCTCCGGGTACTCCGGTTTCCTCCCACATTCCAAAAACATGCATGGCAGGCTGATTGAAGACTCTAAATTCTTCCTAGGTGTGAGTGTGAGTGCGGATGGTTGTTCTTCTCTGTGTGCCCTGCGATTGGCTGGCAACCGGTTCAGGGTGTCCCCCGCCTACGGCCCAAGAGCAGCTGGGATAGGCTCCAGCATGCCCCGCGACCCTTGTGAGGCTACAGCGGTTTGGAAAATGGATGGATGGATGGATGGATGGATGATAAGTTAATAATTTGTGTGTCTTTGACTGTGTAGTTTATCAAAAATAAAAAAATAGCATACAGTAGTTTCATACAAATGTATTGATTATTGTGCAAAAGGTCTAGCAGTGCGATAATAACCATTGATACCTACTGTAACTAGCTGAGGTCTCTGCTAGTTCCCAAGCCAAGGCAAATTTTAAAAATGATCAAATCTTAATAACTTTATCAAAACTCATTACAGTGCTTGTTAGAAATCTCAAGTCAGAAATCTGTTAAACATTTTAAGGTGGCTCCGGTTTTGGTATTACTATCTCAGTGATAAATTAATCTTTATTTTACATCTTGGTCAACAATCATTCTTTCAGCTGTAGAGATTGTTGCTTGCACCAGTCTCCATTCATACCTTACAACCTATTTTCTGAAATCAGCAAATCAGTTTTAAAAATAGATATCCATCCATCCATCCATTTTCCACCGCTTATCCGAGATCAGGTCGCGGGGGCAGCAGCTTTAGTAGGGAAGCCCAGACTTCCCTCTCCCCAGCCACTTCTTCGAGCTCTCCCCTTTGGATCCCGAGGCGTTCCCAGGCCAGCTAGGTGACATAGTCTCCAAGAATAGATATGATTTTCTTTTTTTTATCTGTTTTTTTAAAAAAAGTTTTGCTCGTGTATCTTAAGTCCCTTTGAAAACTCTTGTCTTAAAGATTTTTTTTTCCTAAAGGAAGACTGAGTACACAGTAGCATTATTTCAATCAATTTTCCTCCCTTTTGGGCAATTTAGCCTTTAATACCAGCTCAGATAAAAGCCCACATGTGCTGCACCTTGTCTCTGAGAATAAAAATGCGAAACTTTCTCTTGCACACTTTTAACCTCTTCGACATAAGGAAGCAAAAGGCTTTTTCGAAAGGTATCTATAAAATTGGCAACCATCCATTTGTCCTAGTCTTTGTGTATAAAAGCGATGTTGGTTATTCACCTAAGAGCCCTGACACTCCATCACTCAAAGTGGCTCTTCACAGGTAACCACAATCAAAGCCACAAGTAAACGATACATCATATCACTAACATTATTGCTTTCTTTCTGTCGCTTTGTTTTGCAAGTCTGCTCCTTGTTCATCAATGCTGCGTATGTGTCCAAGTTGCAGACTCATATCTGCGTGAATTGGTCGCATTGAGCTGAGATCAGCTTTTGATGTTCCATTAATCATTAACAGCACCAAACCAAAGACACTGCGGGATGCAGAAAAGAAATCAGATCTGACATCATAAGAAATTCCGTTTGAATACAATTACAAACCAACAGCAATTACCCAATCAAGCCTTCAGGAGGAAATTGATTCTTCATACACTTGGAACGACACAGGGAATGACAAACATTTATACATGCATTTTGTACTTGTGACCTCTTTTATTTTGTGTCTGCTTGGGGAAATAGATCTACAAAAAGGGCTGCAAATATGCAGTAGCAGGGGATGAGTTTTGGACCTGTGCCTTCAGTGGGTATTTAAGTGACCTATTCCATCTCTTTATAACACCATCACATCGTAAAATAATATACAGAAACGTTATATAACTACATATGGCATTAAAGAAGAGACATTTCACGTATTTGAGGATGAGGACCATTACTACTGAAACAAGAAACACAGTTACCTTTGTCTCAATGTATATATAATATACAACCTATCAATATGCATCAACGTCAATCAACTCCAAACATTTGCACTGCAATATACTGTAGCAGTTTATAATCAGTCTTCATCACTATCAAAACTACAAACTATAAACAGAGCACAACGGCAGCAGACTTTTTTTTTTGCTCCTGCCTATCTCTGTAAGCTAACTGTTCCACTCATTCCTACTGCTCTGAGAGTGTCCCAAAAATCAATTTCTGGATTGAAACAAACAATGCAGCAACAGTGGTGTTTGACCTAGCCTCATAAAGTCCAATTTTTCATGAAAAATGCAAATGAAATTCTAATCACTTCCGACGTCGTCTTCCCCTGTAAATCAATCTTTGGTGTGTATTTTTAAGGCCAACGAACCAGAGGGACAAACATAACTGAATAAGTCAGAGGATGGAAACCTACTGACGTCACTCTGAGGGAGGTGCAGAGTGGTGAATGTAAAATCTGACTAATTAAAAAAAAAAAAAAAAAAAAAAAAAAGAGACAGCGATTTGAACTATGTGTGTGGTTGACACCCGCATTTGGAATTCTTTAGGCGTTGGGCAAGTAATATTTGCATGGCAACAAATCAAAGCTGAAATCTGATTGTACCAAAAGAAAATTCACGCACAAACTACTGGAATCTGCACTGCCAAGATACACTATGAAATGAAGACAAACGAGTACTGGGAAGAAATGATTCCCATTTGATGTAAGTTTTAAATGTAGATCCTAACTTCTGATATGATTTATCCCAGCAGAGAAAGCCATTAAGGCCCTGCAAATATTGCACATTTTGGACCAAAATTCTTTGTCTGGGCGGCATGTTGGTCGACTGGTTAGCATGTCCGCCTCACAGTGCAGAGGTACAGGGTTCAATTCCGGCTCCGGCCTTCCTATGTAGAATATGCATATTCTCCCCCTTGCCTGTATGGGTTTTCTCTGGGTACTCTGGTTTCCGCCCACATTCCAAAAACATGCATGGCATGTTAATGGAACACCCTAGATCAGTGGTTCCTTTCCTGGGTTTGACCGAACCCCAGGGGTTCGATGGAGCCTCTGCCATGCAGGGTGAGAGACACGCGACTCAACGTGTTAGTTAGTTAGGACACGCCCACTTGGCCATCACTGGCTGCAGATGATCACATGACATTGCTTGTCCAATCAGTTTTGTGGGAAATTTGGTTCGCTTCGTATTCAACGTGTGACTGATGTGATACTACGCCGTACAATTAAAAAAAAAAGTATACTTATCGCTTGAAATTTTATTTACTTTTTTCTGTTTTTAATAAATGCGTTTTGTTTTAATATCTTGAATTTGTAAAAAAAATATATATATTTATTTTTCACTCATGAAGGGTTCGATGAATGTGCATATTAACTGGTTGGGTTCGGTACCTCTAAAAAGGTTAAGAACCACTGCCATAGATTGTCCCGTGGTGTTTTTGTGAGTGCAAAGGGTTGTCTATGTGTGCCTGGCGATTGGCCGGCAACCAGTTCAGGGTTTTTCCCCTCCTACTGCAGATCTTCCTTTTTCCAACTTCAGAAAAAGAGTGTGCCACAAGCTACATATACGTCAATACCTTTACTATAGCCACCTTTACACCATGTGCATGTGGTCTTAAGTGGGAAATAATTACTACTGGCTACTACTGTACTGCATTATTGATAGGAACAAAGTAATAGGACATGGGAATAGAAACCTCTAATGTGACCAAGTTACCCATTACATTCCCACTGCAACATGGAAATTCTAATTTTCCACCGACAAAACAATGAATCGCAAGGTGTGTACCTCCACTTCACACTGAAAAACATCTGCACAAATTCATACCTTCTTTAAATTAGACCATGTCTTAAAATAGATACCTGGGTATTCAGTTGAGTCAATAAACACCCAAGCTCAAGTTCACCCATGACTCTGATGAGAAAAAGCACTCTAGCAAATGGATGGATGGAAGAATGCATACAGTTTTATCTACTAAATCCGGTGCGACACTGCATTTCTGCCCTGATTGCAGATTTGTTGCCATTATCATCTTAGTGTTCTAAGAAAACCAAAATGTCTATGTTTTCGCTGGGCTGCATCTGCCGCATAACTGGCTGGCCGACCTGTGCGATTCCACAGCTACAGGTTTTCTTTTTCTTTCCACTCATGATCAAACTGCCAGCTCCCCACATCCTGCTGCCCTCCGGAGAAGGAAGACAGATGCTTCAGTGATTTAGAGCATATTGATATGCAAGCCTTCTGTCCTCCCCTTGTTTATAAGTGCCGCACTGTAGACGATGCTATATTGCAGTGGTTCTTAACCTTTTTAGAGGTACCGAACCCAACCAGTTAATATGCACATTCACCGAACCCTTCATGAGTGAAAAATAAAAAAAAATATTTTTTACAAATTCAAGATATTAAATAAAATGCATTTATTAAAACCAGAAAAAAGTAAATAAAATTTCAAGAAAGAAGTATACTTTTTTTTTTTTTTTAATTGTACGACGTACTATCATGACAGTCACACGTTGAATACTTAGCGAACTAAGTTTCCCACAGCAATGATTGGACAAGCAAAGTCATGTGATCATCTGCAGCCAGTGCTGGCCAAGCGGGCGTGTCATAACTAATTAACATGTTGAGTCGCGTGTTTCTTACCCTCCATGGTAGAGGCTCCATCGAACCCCCGAGACTGACTCACCGAACCCCTGGGGTTTGGTCGAACCCAGGTTAAGAACCACTGCTATATTGTGTCAACAGCTGGACAGTGAAGACGATGGTTTCCGTCTTTTGTATCCCTGCAACAAGCATACATACAATATACAGGTATATCCCACAACAGTGTTTGTAGAGTTCATAAAAGCTTCTGCAAGACAAAGCAACCAGGTGCCAGGACTGAAGGAAAACAGGTGTTGCTGCTGAGATAACATAGCAGTAAACGTGTTGAACATAATGGCATTCCTGCAAGTACACACTATGTGGAACACAAGGCAACAAATGAGGTCAGAGGTAGATGATGAGGGAGGGACTGAGGGATTTAGGATGCGAGTGATGAAGAAACATGAGGTGCTTTTGATTTCCCGGTCTGGTGTTGCTCAGTAAAGTCCATAATCCTCAGGGTAAAGCTGTTTATTATAACAAACGATAGCCAATCCTATTATTTTTATTTCATATGTCACCCATACGCACACACACTGTACATAATAATACAAAAAAAGTAAAACAATAAGTCATAGAAAATCTACAAAATAACTACAAGTATACGTACTCTTAATTTTTATTACGAACAACCTTTACGGATTGTTTAAAATCTAGGATTGGTAATCCCAAATTACTTCAAAAGTGCACTACCCCGGGATAACATAGCCTCAAAGATGAGACAAAGGATGCAGCTTGTCCAGCACTATTATGCCAGTAAACATGCACACACACACACACACACACACACACACACACGCACACACACACACACACACACACACACACACACACACACACACACACACACACACAAACACGAAGAAAATACAAACAGCTCAGGAAAACTTAATCGGATTATAGTGGTAGCAAAGATGCATTTTACTCTTGCGCAAAGAGAGAGGGGGGCACCACATGATCTTTTAGTACCAATACAGACACAAGTGAAAAATACAATTCAAAATGTAAGTTTGCATTTTAAAATATAAAGGTGTAAATATACCTGTCACAAATGATTTGACATTAACAAGCTGGACGGAACGTTGAACTTCTTGTGAACCTTTGTACACGGATAGGGGCTGCATTGAGAGAGGGAGAAGAAAGAAACAACAAAATTGCAACATGCCGTGTTGTGTTAGTGAGTGCTGTAATTAACAATGAAAAGTGTAACCTCCTCACAGACTCACTGTCATGCATTAAAAAGTCTGATCACAGCTCCTCTTTATCAACATTCATTTTACAGCTCAGTGTATGTAAAAGCAGTAAAAACATAGAACTCGAATGGTTTCCTTACCGCGAGCCTGCTTTATAATACTAAAATGGTCCGGTCGTCTGTGGTGCTTTTTTTCCCCTTTTCTTTTCTTTTGGTTTTGTGTGTGTGAGAGAGAGAGATGCTGAGGAGCCGGTGCAGGAGTTAGGAATGGAGATGCGCCAGAGCAGCGGGAGGCTGAGTGAGGAGAATGAGGAGGAGGAGGAGGAAGAAGAGGAGGAGGGAGGTGGGGGCAAGAGAGCACACAGGCTTCCACTAGAGTCTCCAGATTGGGTGCAAGATTGTATTGTCGAGCCTCATCCTGCACATTTTATGGTGTGCATAGTGCATGCTGTGTTGCATGCTGTCGGAATAAATAATGCCTGATTTTAATCCAACGAAACCCATGAATTGATTTAGTTTTGTACACAATGGAAACCGGAAATGTGTGCTCTTCTTTAAGTGTAAGACATTGCTCATATCTTGGAAGCAGCTTTCATCAGCTGCTGTCAGGCATTAACAATCACTTCTCACTATGAACATAAGCATCATCGATGTACCCTCTCTCAATGTAATGTTCTTAGCAGGGATTTTCACTAACATCAAATGAATCAAGATCACACACACACACACACACACACACACACACACACACACACACACACACACACACACACACACACACACACGCACACACTCTTGCACAATGACCTTTGTGATCCCTCATTCAAGTGAGGATGACTGCAATCATCACGTATGTTTCCGACTTCCATGTACAGAGCATTAAGTTCAATATCGTGGCCCATGGGGGTCATTGTGGGTTCAGATTCAGCAAGTGACAGCATCATCAGTCCTTGAAAGGGATGTTGGGTGGGGGTAGAGGTGTGTGTGGTGTGTGGTGTGTGTGTGTGTGTGTGTGTGTGTGTGTGTGTGTGTGTGTGTGTGTGTGTGGTAGTGGGCGTTCTGCTCGTTTTTATAGATCATCTCCTGCTCTGACGTAGTCACACTGGCATAAGTATGTTCAGTGAACAAAAATTGGTTTAAACAATGACTGTTTTTGGATTGCACATGTTCCTGACAAATCATTTTAGAGGATAATTCCTTTTTTTCATCCTATAGTGGCCATGGGTATTCCTTTACTCATCTGCAGAAAGGCATCAGGCATTTAATGGAGTCCAGAGTGTAACCTGTCTTTCACCAAAAGTCAGTTTTAATAGGCTAAAGCTCACCTGTGACCCCACTGTCACAATAAAAATGGATGGATAGCCAAGTATTGCATTGCTTAAGATTTGAGCCGTCATATGATACGCCTACTCAAGTTTGGACTTGCTTCACAGCTGTAAGACCATGATAATGTATTGTTTGTCATCTGTTTTATTACTTCGTAGTACTCCGCAGAATTCCCCGATTGCAGGATTTACCGCAGATTTCAAAGCCCTCCGTGGAAATCAACACATTCTGCAAAATATAGGGCAAGTCCAGAATATTATTTTTACGTGTATTGTTTTCATCCTGGCAGCATGATGTCACAGTCCGATAGCCGGGATCTAAGGCTATGCTCACACTGCGGGCAGTGATGCCCAATTTGAATTTTTTTTTTGTTAAATTCAATCTTTTTATGTCCTCGTTCACATAAGAAAAACAAATCAGAGTGTAGGGGCTCATCTTTTTATCATCTCGTATCTACAGAGGAGCGACGTGGGAGGAGGTAGAAACATTTTGGGGAAATGAGGTGAGGCTTTCCAATCCCTCGTTTCATGGAGACATCTTACTAAAAATGATGATGTCACCAACACGGAGCTTGCACTAGGTAGCCCCCAAGAACCAAATGAATAGCCTATGGGCCTTTTCTAAAAGTCACTCAGTAGCATAGTGAAAGGACACTGTGAGTTCCTTGGAATGCCTGTGATTTGGTGCCGACCAGTTTAGGATCTACCCAGTCAACTGGCCAATTACTGGGATAAGGTCCATCACGGCTGCAACTCTTGCGAGGATAAATTATTTGGAAAATGGATCGATGGATGGATTGATGTTTTAGAAGTCATCATGTGGAAATTTGAACATTGGCAGAGATTGATAGAAAAAAAGCGTTGCATTTTGATATTTACAGGATGTTTCCTAATTATTGCGAAAAAGAATTAACATGATGAGTGTCTTCACATAAGTAGCCTAATAATAGAATAAAAGGTCATTTTAGCAAATTTATTTAAAATGTATCAAACTGGTAGCCCTTCATATTAATCAGTTCCCAAAAAGCAGCTTGAAGCTTGAACAATGTTAATGACCCATTTATAATAAAGATAATTGCACTTACCGAGAGGCACGACTGGTCTTTATTGACTGGAGGGATATATTTTTGTTAAACCCGCTACTGTGTCTGTCGGAGTGCCTTTAGAGGCTCTGAAATGTAGGCACAATAAAATATACTTTAAAAGTGGAGCTCCACAAATATGTACACAAAGTAACATTTCTCTAGCAATATGGGCCTCCAACATTAGCAGGCAAAGGTTAAACCATGCCAGCACACACAAAAGACAAAAAGCTGCCAAGAAAACATAACAAGTGATACAAGAGCCTCCTGTCCTCTACGCCTCTCAGTGTTGATCCCTTGCTTTGCCAGCTTCAAATCCCCAGTTCTGAGGAGCTGAACGCCCCCTCATCATCTGGGTAGGATTCGTATAGGAGAAAGTGTTTTTTTTTTTCTTTAGCAAACAAACAGAATCATTCAACATGTTCCTCATATCCCCTGCATGCAACAAATACAAGTGTGTTCAATGAGCATATGGATGTTTGGGTCTCTCTCTCCCACTTTTTCTCTCTTTCTCTCTCTCTCTCTCTCTCTCTCTCTCTCTCTCTCTCTCTCTCTCTCTCTCTCTGTCTCTCCCTCTCTATCTCTCTATCCAGAGAGTTGTATTTTTTCACCGTGTCTAAATTCCACATCTGCAACATACTTATCATGTCAAATTTTCACCCCCAAGTTGATGGAGGAACTCATTTCGTTTCACTTGACCTCTCCATCCTGGCTTGATTGGCAACTCTCCCTCTCTCTTTTATTACTTTTGCAAGTCAGACAAAGTATTTGTCAACCTGCGTGTCAAGAGGACAATCTGTTCTCCAAAACAGTCCCTTTATTCAAGTCGTTCCTCACTATAAATGCAGTAAGCAAGTGAAAAGAAATCTCATTCCACCCACCTAGTGTGCCGGCTGAGACAGCTAAATTTATTTCAGCAAACAACCGGCACAGTGCATAACTACACTCTATTACTCTATTATTGGCTGCTGTTGCTGCTCTGGCAACATTTGATAATTCTTTTCAAGAGTGGGCATGGTAGTTAAATGGACCTCTGAAGATCCGAGGTTATAACTTCTATGTTGTAATTATTAAAAACACATTAAACATAATGCTGCCATAAACCAGAACATTTATAATGATTTTTATTGGGCACTACAAGAGGCTGAGAATGCTGCATTCCCGTATTTATAATTTGAGAATCTCTGTTAATGTTTCCATCATGCTCTCCAACAGAAAGTCAATGAAGATGTTGATCTTTTTCATTAAAACTGAAGTATAGAACTCAAGGTTGACATGACAGTGGTGCACAGGTGCGCAGGGCTGCTCGCGCATTGAAAAACATGCAAATGTGTCACTCCGCATTTGCCCACCGAGCATTTGGCTTTTTTTTTTGAGAGGTTGATAGTGTATTAGGTTACTCGAAAATGACTGATGAAGTACAAATAAATGAATCTTTCAAAGCTCAGCCATGGCTATGTGCCGCAAATGGCGCCATTCACAGGGTGACAACTGTGGCTGTGCAGAAGGGCTGAAAATGAGGTTTCACGGGCACCTTGGTTTTGCTGCACATCGGGTGCGGCAATCCTAATAATGTGTATATTTACGTGAAACTGGTCTGTGATGCAAAAAATATTGGGAATCACTGCTACAGATCTGCGCCAAATTAGCCTATTGCGTGGTCCCATAAGCCAGGGGTGGCCGGGCTGGACTGGCCATATGGCATGCAGAACAGATGCCCCGAGGGCCGGCTTCTTTTGGGGCCAATGCAGTGCCATTTAATCCTCCCACATTCCAAAAACATGCATGGCAGGCCGATTGAACACTCCAAATTGTCCCTAGGTGTGATTGTGAGCGCGAATGGTTGATCGTGTATATGTGCTCTGCGACTGGGTGGAAACCAGTTCAGGATCTACTCCGCCTACTGCCCGAAGACAGCTGCAATAGGCTTCAGCACGCTCACAAGGCTCATGAGGATGAGTGATTGAGAAAATGGGTGGATGGATTTTCAAACCATGGTAAGCTAACAATATGACTGTGAAGTCATACATTTTTCAAACCATCCACAGTCATGGTTTCATGAAAAAAGGAAACGCATATCCATGCTCAGCATATTCATAATATAAACAGGAAAAAAAACCCAAGGAAAAACACAGCGTTTAGAATTGATATGTCAACTGACCACCACCTAGTGGTGAGTTGGCTTCGAAGGTGGGGGAAGATGCTGGTTCGACCTGTCAGACCCAGACGTAATGTGAAGGTTTGTTGGGAGCATCTGACAGAATCCCCTGTGAAAAGGAGTTTAAACTCCCACCTACGATAGAGTTTTCCCCACGTCCCAGGGAATGCGGGGGACATTGAGCCCGAGTGGACCGCATTTCGCGCCTCTATTGTTGAGGAGGCCAATCGGGGTTGTGGCTGTAAGGTGGTTGGAGCCTGTTGTGGCGGCACCCCCTGTACTTGCTGGTGGACACCGGCAACTGAAGGAGTCCTATCATGTCTTTATGGCCTGTAGAACTCCATAAGCAGCTGATGGGTACCGGCTGGCCAAGCGGAATGCAGCTTTAGCGGTCACCGAGGCAAAAACTCAGGCTTGGGAAGAGTTCAGTGAGGCCATAGAAGCCGACTGGCTTTGAGGAAATTCTGGTCCAGCAACTGACAGTTCAGGAGGAGCAAGCAGTGCAACATTAATACAGTGTACAGTGGACATGGGGCGCTACTGACATTGTGAGTCGTGGGCAGAATACTTCGAAGACCTCCTCAACTCCACCAACACGCCTTCCTTAGAGGAAGCAGAGTCTGGGGACTCTGAGGTGGCCTCTCCTAACTCTGGGGTTGAAGTCACCGATGTGGTTAAAAAGCTCCTCGGTGGCAAAGCCCCGGGGGTGGATGAAATCCGCCTGGAGTTCCTCAAGGCTCTGGATGTTGTGGGGCTGGTCTGGTTGACATGCCTCTGCAACATCGCATAGTCATCGGGGAGAGTACTTCTCGATTGGCAGACCGGGGTGGTGGTCCCTTATTTTAAGAAGGGGGACTGGAGGGTGTCTTCCGACTACAGAGGGATCACACTCCTCAGCCTCCCTTGTAAGGTCTATTCAGGGGTGCTGGAGAGGAGGGTCCGTCGGGAAGTTGAGCCCCAGATTCAGGAGGAGCAGTGGGGTTTTCGTCCCAGCCGTGGAACAGTGGCCAGCTCTAAACTCTTAGCAGGGTCCTCGAGGGTACATGGGAACTCGCCCAACCAGTCTACATGTGCTTTGTGGACTTGGAGAAGGCATTCGACCATGTCCCTCGGGGGAGTTCTGTGGGGAGTGCTTCGGGAGTATGGGATACCGAACCCCTGATACGGGCTATTCGGTCCCTATACCACCGATGTTTGGTTCGCAACTGGAGGAATTTATTTATCTTGGGGTTCATGAGTGAGGGCAGAAGGGAGCGAGAGATTGACAAGCGGATCGGTGCAGCATCTGCTGTGATGCGGACTTTGTATCGGTCTGTCGTGGTGAAGAAGGAGCTGAGCCAAAAGGCGAAGCTCTCCATTTACGATGTCGATCTATGTTCCAACCCTCACCTATGGTCACGCGAGCTGGAGGGCGTGACTGAAAGAACGAGATCCCAGATACAAGCGGCCGAAATGAGTTTCCTCCGCAGGGTGTCCGGGCTCTCCCTTAGAGATAAGGTGGGAAGCTCGGTCATCCGGGAGGGGCTCAGAGTCGAGCCGCTTCTCCTCCACATCGAGAGGAGCCAGATGAGGTGGCTCGGTCATCTGATTAGGATGCCTCCTGGACACCTCCCTGGTGAAGTGTTCCGCGGGGGTGACCCATGACATGCTGGAGGGACGATGTCCCCCAGCTGGCCTGGGAATGCCTCAGGATCCCCTGGGAAGAGCTGGAAGAGGTGGCTGGGGAGACTGGAAGTATGGGGTTGTTCCTTAAAGCTGCTTCCCCCACGACCCGACCCCAGATAATGGATGGATGGATGGATGAATGTTCCATTAATTGCAGAGTGCAAAATGGTGTCGGCTCTGATTGGCTATTAACCAGCAAATGCATGAGGTGGGAATATATCAGC
The DNA here is from genome assembly GCF_001891065.2 of Hippocampus comes. Lineage (NCBI taxonomy): Eukaryota > Metazoa > Chordata > Actinopteri > Syngnathiformes > Syngnathidae > Hippocampus > Hippocampus comes. The sequence goes on from NW_017806072.1 coordinate 3,935,213, forward strand.
AAAGCAAATAAAATGGCATTATCAAGTAAATTAAGCTCATCAAAACATTACTTTTTATTTAGATTGATGCTGCTTGTATTATAGTGTGTTGAGCAAGGATCTGGATATTTGTGCATCTTTATTTCATAAAACTCTGAATTGTGAATGGTTTGAGAAACAATGACTTCTCAGTTAAAGAGGAGTCTACGAGCATGTGTAGGTGCGCGAGGAGGTGTCAAATCCTGGTCCAGCAAGTAAACATCCTGTCACCGTTTGGCTTTAACCACAAATGCTTCTACTCAACCGGTATGTAAACGAGTCATTCTGCATCTGGATTTGACACCTCTGAATATGCGTACGTATGCTTGCGTCAGTGCAGCTCATCTAACTAAAAATGCCAGGGCTGACTTTTTTGTGCCAGTCCAGCCCTCGGGGTGGACAATTAATTTTTTCTAAAGGGCCACGTAAGAAACTAAAATGGTTGTCGAAGGCTACGTTAACATGCCAACTTTAACTATGTTACATGTGAATTTAACCATCTATTTTGCTGTCTGCTGTTGTGTGAATGCACAATGGCTGCCACATCCGGCCATCTCAGATCACAGATTATTCTGGTGCATTGCAAAAACGTAATGACGCTCCCTCAAGTGGCATTAATGGTAGAGAGAGTTTAAGTCGCATAACATGACCATTTGTAAAAGAACAAGAAAAAAAGGAACTCTTAAAAAGAGGCATTTTAACATGAAAGGCATTTTAAACAATAGGAGAAAAAGCATATATAAACATGATTAGCATTTTCAAAAAACCTGTTGCAAATCATGAAATGTCATTTGGACCACATAAAAATACCACTTTAGAACTATTTTTTCTCAGAAATAATTACCAGTATTATCCATACCTGTCAACTTTTCGGAGCGCCAACCTGTATAAACTACCAAAAAAAATCCTTATCAAGAGCAAAAAATCCTTATAACATACCAAAGCATTTTAAATGTCAAAATAATGGCAGAAAAAAAAACCACGAAATATGAATGATATATTTGTTTCCTTGTAGAACTTGCTTGTACACTACCGAAGTATGCAATGAATACTAGGAACCACGTGATTTACTGGAAAGTTACCGGAAATGAAAGCATTCGAGTAGACTAGCACCATTCTGGGCAAAAGCAAATGGAACTACCTGTTAGGGGGGAGAAAAAAAAAAAAAACGGAAATTTTCAGAATCCGTATGATTTGTGCGTTATGGCCTTGCACTATGGCTAAACCGTATGAGTTGACAGGTATGATTATCTTTAGGATGATGACTGCCAATAATTCAAATATCGCCTGTCAGTAAAATTGATCCCCCAAATGAAATTCAATGAAGGATGTCTAAACTGTTATTCATTCACTTACATTAAAATGGCTCATAATCTAAGTCTTTAATGATTTTGCCAGGAAGCAGGTTTAGCAAGCAAGTTGTCTGTTTTGCCGCACTAACCAGTTCTGTAAGGCTTTCAAGACATACTTTTTAAAATGAGAGAGGGCTGTCAGACAATTATCAGCCTTAATGTCGTTATTAACATCAGTCATGGTAGGATTTGACTGGGTTTTGGGAACAGTGTCCTCCATTCCATCCCTAATGAGCTGAATGTTCTGGGTAAAAAAATTGCATGAAATCGTGAGATGAATGGGGGGATCTTGAGGTCGGCTGCTGTTGCGTCAGCATTGCCACTGTATCAAAGAAATAGTTTGGGTTGTTTTTACTGAGACCAATTATTATGGAGAAGTAATTATTTTTAGCAAAATCAAGAGTTCTTTTTTGTATATGAGCAAGCTATCGCACCATGCCTGACGAAGACCTCAGATTGAGTCGCCCACCATCTGCGTTCAAGCTTCCTACATGATTGATTAAGTACACAGGTTTCCTCTGTAAACCACAGAGTAATCCTTTTAGAACGAGTTTTAAGTCTTAATCATGCTATGGAGTCGAGTGTAATTAACAGAACAGCATTCGTGAGATTGTCAATCAAACCGAAATAAGAAGGAAGGGAATCTTTTGCCAGAGGCAGTAGCTCAGAGAGCGCAGTAGTTGTTGAACAAATATTGTAGCAGTTTTCTCTATGCTTGTGGTCAGGACAGTGACAATGAGCCAAGACTTCAAATCTTATGAATTAATGGTCAGACATAAGAGTGATATTGTACATGGTAAAACCATTTCATTTGAGGTCGCTAAGCCCTAGTTTAGTACCAAATCTACCAAATCTAAAGCATTACCATTTTTATGCATTGCTTCATCTATTTATCTACGTGAAACAAATAGTATCAATTATTCTCAAAAATGCCACAGTAAGTATTTTGACGGGAGAATTATGTGAATGTTAAGGTCACTCAAAATAAGTAGATGATGTGCGCGAGTCACCAAGTCAGCCACAAATTCAGAAATTGCATCTAAAAAGGCAGAATAAAGGGTAGGGGGATGGTAAATAACCACAAGATAAAACTGTAATGAGGCGGTGGCTTGCAAAACAAAACGCCCAGTGCTGGTGAATTAGTAAGTACAGTAAAATGTCATGTCGAATCTACATAAAAAACGATGTGTGTTTTAAGACTCTAACATAGGGTCCAGAGACAATCATTCAACGCCGAATCAACTTTCTGGCGAGAGCACAAGTCCTAGCTTTGTTCTTTTTTGTGATCTCTGATTGCGTTAGAGCCAACATGTGTCACTCTACCTGAGTAGCTAGTGTTTTTAGCCTTCCGCTGGTATCTTGGCCTGTTGCGAACCAGCCCCCTAAGGCTAGCTTCAATGTTGGGTGCTCTGGCCACAGGGATACACATTACAGTGGTTAGGTTTTCAGCTTAATGCTACGGGTGATGGAGTGCGGGAGCCGGTAGACAGAGGTGAAATCGGACTCCAATGCATCTTAACAGGCTCACCACAATTAGCAAGTGGCTTAGAGCCAATCCTAACTATCAGGTTGGTACAACATCTCCAGTTACCAAATTATTCTGCTTGGCATGAGAAGAGTGGAAAAAAACAGAAGTGAGGGGAACTACTGTAGTAAAAAAGAATAGAGTTCATTCGTCTCTCCAGTGTCTCTCCACCGAACACTGTGTAGCGACCGGGAAGCGGAATCTCAAGGTCAACACAAGCCTCGACAGTTTGTGTTGCGACCTTCAGAAACAGTTGTGCCGGCTGTTGTATTTAAACTACTTTAGCAATAGGACTGTTTCTTTAACCAATCAGATTCCACATTCACGCTCCATAGGCCAGTTAGCTGGCACGGGATGAGATCAGCATTTTCCATTCTCTGATTGGTTGGTCAGAGAAAAACACATCTCTAGTGATCTGCATGTATCCACCTGTCACGCTGATATCGCCGATATGTGTGAATATGCAGTTGATGAGGAACAATGCAAGTGAACTAAAAACCAAAGAAACCATCCGTTTTCAATACCGTTTGTCAAATCCAGAACTTGACAACATCCATCCATCCATCCATTTTCTGATCCGCTTTATCTTCACAAGGGTCGCGGGGCGTGGGGGCTGGTGCCTATCCCAGCCGTCTTCAAGCAGTAGGTGGGGGACACCCTGAACCGGTTGCCAGCCAATCGCAGGTCACACACAGACGAACAACCATCCACGCTCACACTCACACCTCGGGACAATTTAGAGAATTCCTTTAACCTGCCATGCGTGTTCTTGGAATGTGGGAGGAAACCGGAGTACCTGGAGCAAACCCATGCAGGCCCGGGGAGAACATGCAAACTCCACACAGGGAGGCCGGAGCCGGAATCGAACCCTGGACTTCTGTACTGTGAGGTTGACGCGCTAACCACTGTAGCACTATGCTACCAACAACAAGATGGTGTGTACAGCAAAATTATTTTCCAAAAGTTTACAGCAGAAGGCCCATCTAAGTACATGTATGGTTGACAAAACTCAAAACAGTGGAATCAATTGATCCACTGAAATCCTGAGAGACTGTCCTATTGAGGGAGATATCCTTTCGGAACCACATTGTGTAAATGTGTCTTGTTTTCACTCAATCCAGCCACACGTCTGCGTGCGTTCATGAATATGATAAACAGTCAGAGACCTTTTCTCTTCCTCAAGCTAAAATCTTGCACCTCATTAGACTAATTGGCGACTGGACCACAATGTCACTGTTGCATTGCCAGACATATTGTACAGGCATGGTTCCTAGCTGTAAAAGGCTACTTATGTAAAAGCAGTTGTGAAAACTCCACCCAAGTTATTATATGCAGCTCCAGTGATGTTATTTTCAACGGTGTGTGACAAAGACAATCATCAGAGGGAACCGCTTGCCCTCAAAAAGAAGTTAGCTCCTACCCAACATATCTCCAGGCACTTTACAATCCAGGTTTGTCAAGTTACCTCAAATTTTGTTATTAAAATTAGGTCAGTAATTGCTGGAGTCGGCTGCATCACACCTGATATCCGGGTGGAAACATTTGAACTGCTTTGAGCGGTTGAGCAATATAAGGTGAATGGAGGGTGTAACTCAGAAGTTTCCACCAACAATCTGCGGCTCACAGATGTGGCTATGATATGTTTGTGATGAATTGTAATTAAATAGGAATGATTGATTATTATTAGTTTTTTAATAAGAAATCTCTGGGTATATACAGTATAATAACATAAACGCGGGCCATTTTTTAATGTGTTGAATCTGACAAAATGACACAATTCGGTGGCAAAAGACTGAAAGAATTCTGTTAGAAATAAATTATTCATATCGCTAATGCAGTCGTTTGCATCATTCTCTAAAGGATCCCGGCAACATCGAGTAGAGGGGTGTCTAACTCATTTTCATCGCAGGCTGCATCATAGTTAGGGTGTCCCACAGAGGGTCGTTATGACTGTGAAAATCATGAAAATGTATCATCTCACAATATTATTAGATATGCACAATTGCCCTTACATATCATTGTTTATACAGTACATATATATATATATATATATACTGTATAGATATTTCTAAATCCATCCATTTTCCAATCCGCTGATCCTCACAAGGTTCGCGGGGGGTGCTGGAGCCTGTCCCAGCTGTCTTTGGGCAGTAGGCGGGGTACACCCTGAACCGGTTGCCAGCCAATCACAGGGCACACAGAGACGAACAACTATCCACGCTCAC
>NW_017806072.1:3940559-3954269 GCF_001891065.2 Hippocampus comes
AGAGAGAGATAGATATACATGTATATATATCTATATATCTATAGATATATATACATATAGATCGATAGATAGATCGATAGCTATAAACACTCATGCAAAGAAAAGTTTGATGTTGGTGCAAAAAAAAGGTAAAGTATAACATACATTTTTAATGTAAGTATAAATACATTTCTTGAATACTCTTGTGTTCTTCGTTTATTTTTTTCAGAGATATCTTTTAGATGTTCTTCTGTTTATTTTTTCTAGATATGCTTTTGTGTAATGAGCAGAGAAATCATATTTTATTATCACCCCAATATACTATGTTGTGACTGAGCAAGATTGTATGCCTTAATTTACGACTTGCTTGAACCAAGTAATGACTTCACTTGAATTGTTTGAAATTTTCTGGTGACTTGAATTTTTTCCACCTGTCACTTGAAGGTTACGACTTGAGACTTATTTGCAACTTGCATATTTGTGATTTACTCCCATCTCTGGTTAAGAAATGCTTGTCATAGGTGAGCAGAATGATATGTGCTGGCCTGATTCCTTGTTTTTCTCTTTACCAGACTGACAAATTGACAAGAGCTCGCAGTTGATAGCGTGAAAGATGTAAACAAAAAATTTGAAAAATTACCAAAAGAACCATGCAGCAAATGTTTTAAATGAAAATGTCAATTCCCTCTCTGTGAATTTTTTTTTTTAATTGTAAAAGACAAGTTTCCTTGGATTGGTATGCCCAAATCAAGCAATGAGTTTAAAAAAAACAAAACAAAAGAAAAACAGACATTCAAACAAACAGATGAGTCAGAATTGTTTTTTTAGCTTCTAAAAGGACTCAGAGAACCATCAAAATTCATTCCGTGATTTTTCACTGCATTGCAATTCTGTATGATTAAAAAAAGGTTATCTGCATCGACAAAACGTTTTATTCAGGCCAAGGGATTATAAAAGAAGTTTGCTCTTTATTTTTATTGTAGCCACACTGTCACTGCATTATACATATGTCACTTGCCACAGCTTTCTTTTTTCATCATGCTCCAACAGTAATTGTACCGGCGTGACATTCAACAGTTTGTGCTTGCTGTCCGCCAACAATTAAACGTAATTATCTGCTGCATTCATGCAGTACAGGTAGCTCAATGCGGTTCAAAACAACTTAACAGTAGCTAAATCTTCTCCCATTTCCTTGTTACAAACGGTACCTCAAAGAAATAATTAGATGATCGGACATTTCTCGTCTAACCGGTTGAAAGCTCATTTTGTCCCCCCCGAAATATGAGAGAATATTCCTCTTCAAAGCTGCAACTAATTTCTGTTTGAAGGGTTCGTTCTCATCACCATGCGGGGATAAAATGAAGAATGTTTTCTGGTAAACAGTCTCATCGCACAAGGGGGCAGGAGTTATTCAATCCGACAAGAGTGTGTATCACGCTGTCTGGTCTCCAGACTCTAAATCAAATCTTCGTAAAGCCTTTGAGACCTCCGGGGAAGTCGGTTTTATTGAGAGTGTTTGATTGGCCCCGGTCTCACTTGGTTTGCCCCTCTGGAAATCACAGCCATAAATTTTGGTGTTGCTACAATCTAACCAAACACCTTCACACGTCTGTCTTGCGAGCAAACTGTTATTAAGAAAGAAAAGCCCCGAGTGGCTCATCGCCCTTCTGCCTGCCATATTTTGTAGGTTTTTTTGGGGGGGACATAAAGGCCCCATTCTGCCATGCCCCCCCCCCCTTGCACTTCTCCAGTAAAAAAAAAAAAATGTCCATTAAAGGTGCTCTGTGGTGAATAAGTGGTGCCATTAGCTTGATGTCTGTGCTCTCCCTGTGGTTATTATACAGCAGTACTCTCATCTGCTTCCCTCTCTTGTTGTTTATCACACCAACTGCCCCACATATTTGTGAACATCATGTTCGTCGGAGGAATAGTTCCTGCAAATGAGGGCAAATTGAGCCTCTCACGGCTCGATTCACGTAACGTCAGGAAACACTCAACAGATGTGCTGATTCCATGGAACAAGGATTATCAGGGGCTTCGTGTTCCAAGACTTGCGTGGGTTTCATACAAAAACACAGCATACGGTCAATTGTCACAAACCATCCTAGCCCTCTGTTACTTAGCTGTACTTAAATCTTCACAATCACATTTTTTTTTACTGAACCCAACGCAATGTTTGCATTGCTGTGATGTTAGCTTACCTGTCTGTGTTTTTGTTTTTTGTTTTTTTTTTGTGAAGTAAAACCATTGTTGTGTCTTACTCAAATTATGGATGAATGGATTGTATATATACACACACACACACACACACACACACACATACACACACACACACACACACACACAAATAGGATGTGATCTCGCGTTATCTCTTGCTACGATTTCTGTGATTGCGGTGTTGTTGTGTTTTCATGACGAAGATTTTGCATTCCACCAACTGGTATCAGAACACACATCCCTGTTATGTGTTTGTTTCATATTGTCCATTCAATTAAACACACTTCTTCCACCTCACTTTTATTCTACTGTATTATGAATTTTCTTCAACCTTTGTGGAGAATTGCACTCCATTGTGCGCTATTCTGAATGTGTTTTTTTCATGCTTCAATTAATGACTATGTCAAGGCAGTTAATCATACCATTTACATGAAAATTAACATGGTTCAGCGGTTAATGCCATTGCTTAATGCAACCTTTTAGCTACCTGGCAATGAGAGGTGATGCTGCTACCCACAGGCACGTGTTGATGCACATGACTTTCAGTTAATTATTGTACTTACTGCCGTGACTTTACCACTCTTAAGTGTTTGAGTCAACTTTGATAAGATATTGTTTTACTTATTTTTGTTTTTTATTATTATGTTTTTGCTGTCGCTTTTCATTTCCCTTTGATTTTTCTATGTCTTTCTTTATTACCTTTTTATATGTTTCCAAGTGGAGTAATTGTTTCTTATTTTCATTATTTTTATACATGTGTAAGTAAATATGGGGTAATGGGATGGCCCACTGAGAAATATGGGCTCACTAAATTTGTGTAATTTTCAAGTGTAGAAATGTCCCGAAAAAATCCGTATCTTTTGATGAGGACTCCATTATTACATTCAGCACTTCTTGATTCATCAGTGCAACGCTAAACCAACTCCCATTTCTAAGATGAAAGATCTCACAAAGCGAGCTTCAAAGATTGCTAAATGAAACCAAAAAGTAACGTAAGTAGATTTGTTAGCGTGTCAACCTCACAGTGCAGAGATAATGGGTTCAATTCCATCTCCGGCCTCCCTGTGTGGAGTTTGCGTGTTCTCCCCGGGCCTGCATGGGTTTTCTCCGGGTACTCCAGTTTCCTCCCACATTCCAAAAACATGCATGGCAGGCTGATTGAACACTCCAAATTGTCCCTAGGTGTGGTTGTGAGCGTGGATGGTTGGTCATCTCTGTGTGCCCTGCAATTGGCTAGCTACCGGTTCAGGGTGTCTCCTGTCTACTGCCCGAAGACGGCTTAAGGTAAAGTTTATTAACAGTTTATCAAACACAGTGGCACACGTTTTTCCGCCTGCAGCTAACTACAGACAATTTAGCAGATACTGTTCGAACAAATGTATTTAAATGACAGGTGAAGATTGAGCAAGCCTTCAGTGGACAAGCCCACACTGCCCTACATCTGAGCAGGTGGGCTCCATTTTTTCTGTTCATTGAAATTCAGCAGCCTTGTTTAGATATTCTTCTCTGCGTTTTGTTAAATTAACAAGGCATGCTTTGTCCCTTGTCAGGTTAATTTCTAAATTACTCACAAGGTGTGAATGTGAGAGGAAATGTTTGTATATCCACATGTGCCCTTCGATTGACCCGTGACAAGTCCATGGTCCAACCGGCCTCTCACCTAAAGTCAGCTGTGGCAGTCTCAAGGTCACCCGTGACCTTAAACAGAACAAGTGGTGCAGAAAATGGATGGTTGGATGCTCTCTTCCCAGACTGGTTCGTTATATGTCATACAGGGACGCAATGAATTGTAAGAATGAACCAGAGTTTGCATTCAAAGACAGTACCAAATTCAACAATTTGCAACTGCAAAATGAATAATTCCAGATTAAAATTTTGTTAAGCGCTTCCTTACAGCCGCAGCTGTTGTGAAAGCGCTGTATAAATCAGGATGTATTGTATTGTATTGAAAAAAAAAATTGCTTGGATTTCCATATATCGCTTTTAAGGCCCACCTTTTTAGATACACAGATGGTCGAAGAGATGCTACAATTAGGATGATCCATGGGAAATCTCTCAATGCGACAAGCTGGAGGAAGCCGTCTGCTGCCGCTCACTATTCTCCGAGGCGTGTTGAGTCCTCAGCACACTGTTTGGCCCCCAAGGGTCGTTGTCTCTACTCCGGAAATTTCATCACCTATACATGGGAGCATCCAGCATCTGCCTGAGGAGTCATTGTAAAGTAAACCCTTGCAGAATTCACACACATAAACATGACCATAGTTAAACAACCCTTATATTTGTTCTTTTTTTCCCCTGACATGTTGAATTTTGGGGCAAAAATTAACAAAGAGTCTTCTGGGATTAAAGTCCAAAATTATTTTCTGACTCATAGTTATTGGTTTTGCTGTTCTGTGCTTTCTACCGTCTTTATTACCGATTTGTTTTACTGTTTGTTGTATATGTTAAATTGCTCCATGTACAGCACTTTGTATGCAGCGATGGCTGTTTGAAAGTGCTCTATAAATACAGTTGAGTTGAGTTGAGTTGAGTTATCATTGTCACTGATCACGTGGGTCAATGTAATGTTTTACATTATTGGGTTAGTTGTAGCACATGCAAGTTTTTTCTGTAACACTTTTATTTCTAGGTTTTACAACTTGATTATGGGCATGGGTAAATTAGGCCTAGTCAGTAAAAATCCATGCAAAAATAATGGTTCACTCGCCTAACTGCCGAGGTTTCAATTCCCACTTAATGACAGTGTGCATGTGAATATGAAAGTGTGTGTGTCTCCGTATGTGCCCTGTGACTGACAACCAACCCGAGGTGTTGAGAGCCTTTGATTGTAGCTAAATTCACAAGTGTTTGCTGGTATTATTTGTATTATTTTAGGGAAAACTCCCCTGTTTTCAATAAAGCATGAATATGCAAACATACACACTGTTTGTCGTTTTTACTTGCAACAACAAAGTCAACAGTACCCATCTGCTTTCCATAGTTATGAAACTCATATATACGATACTGAAGGGTATTGGTAATGGTTTTGGATAAGGCCCAGGAGGTGCACATTTATGTATTGTTTCTTTATCAAAAGATCATGCATACTAGTCTGGCCTGCATTTAACGTGTACCTCAGGCGACCCATATTGAAGCATTGATGGAGAAAGGGAGTAATATTGTAAAGTTTGACAAATGTCTCGTGTACCCATTTTTGTGTGTAGTCTTGTATTTGCCAAAACAATCCCCCTGGTTACATATTAATGTACGCCGCCATGTTGGGAATGGATGTGACGTCAAGTCATTCACTTGCACCTGCCAGTTGATATTGAGTGATGACGCTAGATCAGATTGCAAATTTGTAAGTCTGCGATTGGCTGGTAACAATTTCAGGGTGTACTCCACCTCTCGCCCAAAGACAGCTGGGATAGGCTCCAGCATGCCCACGACCGTCGTGAGGATAAAGCGGCTCGGATAATAGATGGACGATTAATATTAGTACCGCACCAGCCATGAACATCACCGCTCGCTCGTCCCTCCCAACTTGGAATGTTAAAAAAGGAAGACACATGTCATTTAACGATAAGAACTTTAATGGTTCAAATTGTGTGTGCATATTTTCTCCAGACAGGTTCATGCCACCAAAACTGTAACTATATACCATGTTGAAGTTTTTCACAATCTACTGATGGAGACTAATCGTGCAAGCGTGCATAGCTAATTGTGAACACTTTCTTTTCAAGTGTACCAAAATGCTGAAAAAGCATTTCAAGTGCTACAGTGTATAGCGTCCCTTCGCGATCTTCGAATTGCGAGAGTGCTTTCTATGTGTAAAGGTTATGATGAATAGCACCGAAGCCATCGACAAGTCCAACCGGTTTCTTTTGGTCTTAAGGCCACGGCTAAGCATCATTGTACTACTTATTATTATTTTTTTTGTCACAAACACATACAGTATCTCGCGTTTAGCACAATGGAGATCAACAAGTATGACCTTAAACTGTTTTTATTTTATATTTCGGGGGGGGGGTTGAAAAGACGAATCTATTTATAAAATAGTGAGGAAGGCCTTGATGATGAAAGGAAGGAAACATTTTCAGTCACAAACTCAGTGAAGTAAAAATTGAACATTTAAGCATGTAAGTGGAATAGAGTTTCTGCAGTTTTCATACAACAGCTGAACGTTACATGACAAAGTCAAGCTTTTACTTGAAAAGACGTAGAAAGCCCCTTTCCTTTATGCAGGAGTCAACTTTTCAGTACACTCGGGATCCAAGCTCAGTTTGACCTCCTTGTTTGTTCTTCGTCTGGACCGTGAGGCCACTTGCTTGCGCTTCTGTATATTTCTTGTCCTCTTCATTACAATCACGGCAACAATCAGTCCAACTACCACTATCACCATTGCTACTGCAACAATAGCAAACTCAGAAGTGCTGGAGGTTTTTCCGGACAAAAACAATTTGGTTTCCTGTTTAAATATGCAGCGAGGTGTTTCATACCAGTATTGTCCATCACCATATTCGGTGTTTTCGTAATCATAGTCATCCGCGTAGTCATAGTCAACGTCTGCAGAGTCTGTTTCTCCCAATGCAACGCACCAGTAAAAGACTGCATCTTTCATATCAACCTTAGACAGTCCCAGTGAGAATGTGCCTTCTGACAGAGACATCCTGCCTCTCAGATCCTCTGGGACTTCTATCGTCTCATCGTTGGAGTCGAGTATGAGCTTATGGTCGCCTGCTGAGTCTTGGCGGAACCAAAGCACTCTCTTAGGATCCTCGTGGTCAACTTCACATTCCAGCAAGATATTAGCACCTTCAGTACACAGTTTTTCTTTGGGATGCCTTAGTGGGCATAGAGAGAGCGAGTATTGCAGGTCAAGTGTCGCTGCGACGCACGAGTACTCGCCACTGTGTTTGTTAGAAACAACAGGAATCACCAGCGAGTATTGTTCGTGTTTGTCTGACACGTACATCTCATTGTTCCTCACGCTGCTCACATTTATGTTCCCCAGTGGTGTCTCCCATAGCTGGCTACTGCTTTCAAAGGGACAAATCAGTTCCACTCTGTCCCCCACTGAGGCAAAGATTGTTCTCCTCTCACTGTGGACAGGTTGGTACATATTCTGAAAACTGCGACACTCCGTTCCATCGGTCACCAGGCAGTAGAACTGCTGCTTTTGTTTCATCAAAGTGTTGTCCAGTAGGAGCAATGTCCCATTGTCTCTTACCGTCACAGAACCCTCCAGCTCACTCACCAGTGGGTCGAGTGACACACTAGTATCTAAGAAGAGCTGCAGTCTGTTCGACTGCTGCACGTCATAATACCAGCGCACAGACATTCCCTCCATGACTCGGGAAGAACTGTTGCACAGAAGCTCAGTCTGGCCACCTCTCTCATCTGCAATGACTTTTTTGGCTTCAATCTCCTCATTGCACACGATGAGTAGCTGCGAGTGGTTGCTGACTCGTGTTTGATTTTGCCAGCACTCCCGCCTATAAATCCCAGAGTCCACATGCGTGAGATGACGGAGCTGCAGCCCGAGCAGCTGATTGTGATTGCTGATGTGGACCCGATCCTGGAGGTGTGCAGGAGAGGTGGAGTGCTCACGGTCATCTGAAGAGTTGCCAAGCAGCTGGTCTCCCTCTGGCCCACCTCTATAAACAACCATATAGTCCACTCCAAAACAATAACCCAACTCGATGGTGGCATCAGTTGCTCTGATCGCGGGATCTGGCTCCTCACTGTACACCTGATGAAGGAGAGAAAAAATGGAAATTTGGAAGAATACAAAGAGACCCATGTTGCTTCACACGCTGTGTTTATCACAGACTGAGAGTTGTGGCGACACTCAACCTCCTATAAAGCATTCACCTCGTGTTGTCACTTAAGTCCCGCCCTCGGGGAAAATGTCTGTCTTCCTCTTCGACATTCTTCTCCAGCAGAGTGCCGCCGAACATACCTGTAAACAAATATCCATGGTGGAATGCAGGAAGATACGTTTACACACACACACACACACACACACACACACACACACACACACACACACACACACACACACACACACACACACACACTTTATAATCATTTAGTAATAACGTCTAAAACAACCAGCTCTTCTGTGATCTCCATATTCTCGGCCAAGAAATACTTTCATGCAGTACATCAATACTGGCTATGTTGGATGATTGAATAACGAATACATTTTCCAGTCAAGTACACATTTCCATTGTGAGCAGTTAATATTCAACTTTTTATCTGTGACAAGTCAAGTCATGTGCAATTTAGCCAAATAAAGAAGTGGTGTCTCCTTTCATCAAGTGCAACCTTGAAGAACAGGTTCAACCCAAAGAGTTGTTACAACGACACTTTTGGGAACTTTTTATACTGTCACACAAGAAAGAGTAAATATTATTTCATGTTGACACAGTGAATGACTTATTTGATTTATGTTTCATGTTATTCATATTGTGGCATATGACTGCAGCGTACCGTATGGACAACTACTTGTGATGGTCGAATTACCTGATCCATCAAAACATATAGTGACCACTTCATCATGTGAATCATGATAAAAAGCTCTTTAGATCCAACAATCAAAAACAATTTGTATTTTTCTTGCAAGGGTATATAACTGTTTGTCCTTTGCATAACAAGGCTATATAGGAGAGACTATATATATTTTTTTTACCGAGTTCTCATGACCAGTTGCAGATTTGTGCTACAGCATTTTATTTACATTTTATTTTCTCCATCAGAGGATAGAAAGAGGATCAAAGTGTTTTTTTGTCCAAACAAGATGCCAGTTTACGTCCGACTTACAGCTGAAAGGTTCTGGGTTTGATCTTGGCTAAGGCCCTCCTGTGTGGAGACTGTGTGCTTTCGCTTTGCCTGTGTGGGCTTTCTCTGAATTTAAAAACATGCGTGTTAGGTTACTTGAAAATCCAAAATTGCCCTTCGGGCTGAGTGTGAATTCAAATGCTTGTTTGTCTCTATGTGCCCCGCGACCAGCCCAAGGTGTGCCTTTGGGATAAGCTCCAACTCACGCGCAAATGGATAGAAAATGGATGGATATGTTTCAATAGTTTTACTTGTGTTTCAAGCTATTTTTCCTAGCGGAGCAAGAGAAGCATTTCAGAAGTGAAGGGTTGATGGAGATTACGTGACTTTAAAGCTCGCATAGAGGCAATGAATCTGTTGACAGGTTGACTGCAAATGGGACGAGAGAGGATAGCACTGTTTACAGGCCCTCATCTTCCTTCATATCACTAAGAAAGTTGTTTCCCATGATTACCGGTAATTCAACTGAATCAATCGTAAAAATCAACTATGCGAGTATCCTGCGTTTATTGAAATGCCACATCTGTGCAGCCAACTCAGGCCTCTCAAGACGTAAAGCGTTCCAAAAAAAAAAAACAAAAAAAAAACAAAAACAAAACACTGACCTGTTTTCCTTTCAGGTAGTTCATCTGTTTACTTGTACATAATGAAGTCAGCTTCCCACTCAGCAGTAGCTACCGTGCTGCTGAGGGAACAGCTTGCAGAGTTGGTGATCAAGCATCATGATCAAGCACCAACTGTGAGAAAACTCTGCATGTGCTCCCACCAATTCAACTCAGGGCTGATTACCCAGGGTGTATTCATGGACACACAGGCTTCAGGCGCACCAGCTGCTGTTTGATATATGCTGTACATTTTTGCCTAAAATTATTGTTAGTCTTTTTTTTTTTTTACCAGAGCAGTATTGCTCAAATAAAAGGATAGGAAGTTGAAGAAAAAGAAATAAACAACACATAAAGGACTAATTCTACATGAGGTAATGTACTAATTCTCTTCAAAACAACAGAGCAAATGAGAGCAACAACAGGAAAATAAAGCATACAAAACAGTAAATAAAGCATACAAGTAGTAATAAATTCAATAGGAACATTTAATAAATGACGAAAAACCAAAGATAATAAAATCAATCCATCATTTTTCTATACTAGATTCAGGGGTCAAAACTACCATTAGTAAGCACAGGCAAAAATGTCAGAGATCCAAAGACCTCATGAACACGGATTGATGAAGTTTTATTTGAATTAAAGCAATTTTTACTGTTTTAGTCTTAACGCGCGCACTTCTTAACACATCAAAATCAGGATTGTTTCGAATAGCTTGCTTCCTTCTCATACAATGGAATGTTCAATTTCTTGCTTAGTATGTAAAGACTTGATTCAGAAAGACGACAGCAACAACACACTTGTTGGTGCGGTTGTGAGGACAATGAAGAGGCATTATCCTAATGGAGCAGAGAAGGCATGAGGAAAACAAATCGTTTTCATCAGAACTACCAAAGGTTTAATCCTTTTTCAGGGCTAAAGCCGGACTCCCTTGAAGTTACAGTAGCACTGCCATCAGTGTCAGCTTAGGAGGATACAGCAGAGATGAGAAGTGACACATTTCACACCAAAGATGTGACTATTCAAGCGGTGCAAATTGTAAACTATGTTTAATGTTGATTCATGTTCTTATCAATTTCAGCGATTTCTTATCAACACATTGAAATGATTCACTTGTTACATAATGATCAAGAAGGAGTTTAAGGACTTCAACTAGGTCAGGAATTTTCTCAAATTCACATATTTGAGATGATGATAAAGATTAATATATGGAATCTTGGTAATGCATGGAAGTGAAGGGCACCATTACTGGCTATGGTTTAAAAGCCCCCAAATGACTAAATATACCCCAGACTAGGATCACGGGTGAACTGGAGCCTATCCCAGTTTACTTTGAATGAGCGGCAGGGCTTATTTGATAAACAACCACTGACACTCATGTAGCTACCACAAGTGCAGCAAAACCCATTACCAGAGCAGTATTGCTCAAATAAAAGGATAGGAAGTTGAAGAAAAAGAAATAAACAACACATAAAGGACTAATTCTACATGAGGTAATGTACTAATTCTCTTCAAAACAACAGAGCAAATGAGAGCAACAACAGGAAAATAAAGCATACAAAACAGTAAATAAAGCATACAAGTAGTAATAAATTCAATAGGAACATTTAATAAATGACGAAAAACCAAAGATAATAAAATCAATCCATCATTTTTCTATACTAGATTCAGGGGTCAAAACTACCATTAGTAAGCACAGGCAAAAATGTCAGAGATCCAAAGACCTCATGAACACGGATTGATGAAGTTTTATTTGAATTAAAGCAATTTTTACTGTTTTAGTCTTAACGCGCGCACTTCTTAACACATCAAAATCAGGATTGTTTCGAATAGCTTGCTTCCTTCTCATACAATGGAATGTTCAATTTCTTGCTTAGTATGTAAAGACTTGATTCAGAAAGACGACAGCAACAACACACTTGTTGGTGCGGTTGTGAGGACAATGAAGAGGCATTATCCTAATGGAGCAGAGAAGGCATGAGGAAAACAAATCGTTTTCATCAGAACTACCAAAGGTTTAATCCTTTTTCAGGGCTAAAGCCGGACTCCCTTGAAGTTACAGTAGCACTGCCATCAGTGTCAGCTTAGGAGGATACAGCAGAGATGAGAAGTGACACATTTCACACCAAAGATGTGACTATTCAAGCGGTGCAAATTGTAAACTATGTTTAATGTTGATTCATGTTCTTATCAATTTCAGCGATTTCTTATCAACACATTGAAATGATTCACTTGTTACATAATGATCAAGAAGGAGTTTAAGGACTTCAACTAGGTCAGGAATTTTCTCAAATTCACATATTTGAGATGATGATAAAGATTAATATATGGAATCTTGGTAATGCATGGAAGTGAAGGGCACCATTACTGGCTATGGTTTAAAAGCCCCCAAATGACTAAATATACCCCAGACTAGGATCACGGGTGAACTGGAGCCTATCCCAGTTTACTTTGAATGAGCGGCAGGGCTTATTTGATAAACAACCACTGACACTCATGTAGCTACCACAAGTGCAGCAAAACCCATGCAAAACACGAGTGAGTGATGCGCTAGATGTTAATCAGTAGTAGTAGTATGCAGTTGATAAGTAATGCACAGTTTTCCTTACTAGTAACATGTAAGTTGTACTAGTATGCCGAAGTTTTCCAGTTGTGCGACAATTTTACATTGCCCATTGACATGGTTGCTCTGTTGGTGCAGTGTGCTGAATTGCCTGTACCCTGTTGGTGACAACAAACTCATACTAGTTCACAGAAAGGATATCGAATAAATTGTAAAACGGCTTTCCATTCCATACTAATAACTCAACCGGTGTTTTGCTGTACTCTATAACAATGTCTATTAGCATTATTGTTGGTGTTAAGGTGCTCTGTAAATAATAAAACTTGAGCGGAGTGGAGTTGAGCTTTTATCATTATTATTGTTATTTCAGTCGTATTCGGAGTACTGTAATGTTAGTAGCAGAAGTTAACAGTCGTAGTAGGATGAGTTTTGATTAGGTAGAATCAAATGTAACTGCAGAAATAGCAGTAGCCTGTAGTTGTCGTTCTTGGGTATGAAACGGAAGAGGTGCGAATAAATGTCGTAGAAGAAGAAACTGTTCCTTAATCAACGTCACATCCGCTGACCGCAGTTGAAGGTAATGTTCACTCTACTTATCCACACAACATAAGCGTTATTTTATACGGGAAGTCACGAAATTTGGGCTGTCATCACAGCGATATTTGTTTTGTTTTTTTGATGCGAAGTTCTAAGATCCGTGCGCTAACAATCTTAGCGTGTCATAAATAAATTAATACAGTACCGATCTTTCGTTGTGAATGAGTGCTTTGATTGATTGTTTTTTGACACTACACACCGCGTGTGCAAATTCTGAAATTAAAATAACAAAGGTTGGTTGTTTAATGCTGCACCACCGCCCTGAAACGATATCTGGCAACAACAGTTTTGAATTTCGCCGCGAAAAGAATATTTGATGAGACTTTAGATAAAGCTATTTCTATATAATGTTCAAGAGGAGACCCTTACCTATATGTAGAAAATTACAACCAATTAAAAGCAAGATTAACAAACGGCCATGAATGAATAAAGAAGTATATGTTAAAAATGAAAAGGCAGACGCAAAGCTAATAAAATGACTCACACAGACAAGAATGAAAAGGCAGAAGCAAAGCTAATTAAACGTCACTCACACACACACACACACACACACACACACACACACACACACACACACACACACACACACACACACAGTGTAATCATATATATTGTGTATAGTTTACAAAATACAAATATATCAGTTATCCGTATCGGTATCCGTAAAAGTATAGATTTTTAGCATTTTCGACATTTGTGACATACAGACCCTTACGGAACACCATATACACCATATGTTAAATATTTCTAACTAATGAGTCCGGTTACTTAAAAACCTTCCAATGCAATTGTTTGCTTGGCCCCTTATTATTTAATTTGCCCTTTTTAAGCTAAATATCATGATTTACAGTACTGAACAGTTTTTATTTAAATCAACAAATATCCCTGCTGTTGTGAATCATTAAAAAAAAAAAAATATATATATATATA